>NC_054700.1:21072129-21127129 GCF_016097555.1 Gigantopelta aegis | reverse complement strand
TTCTTCTTCTTCATCATCATCTTCTTCTTCTTCATCATCATAATCATCACCACCATCTTCTTCATCATCATAATCATCATCATCTATTTCTGCTTGTCCTTCATCATCATCATCTTCTTTTTCATCATCATCATCGTCGTCGTCGTCATCTTCTTCTTGTTCGTTATAATTATCATCATCTTCTTCATCTTCTTCATCATCATCTTCTTCATCTTCATAATCATCATCATCTTCTTCATCATCATCATCTATTTCTTCTTGTTCTCCAACATCATCTTCTTTTCTCCATCGTCGTCGTCATCATCATCATCATCTTTTTCCTCTTCTTCGTCGTCCATATGTTTGACGCCATATAACCGTAAATAAAATGTGTTGAGTGCGTCGTTAAATAAAACACTTATTTCTTTTCCTCTTCTTCGTCATCATCTATTTCTTCTTGTTCTTCATCATCATCTTTTTTTTCTTCTTCTTCTTTTCTCCATCATCATCGCCATCATCATCTTCTTCACCTTCTTCATCATCATCTTCTTCATCATCATCATCATCGTCATCATCTTTATCATCATCATCACAATCACCATCTTCTTCTTCTGTTCATCATCATTTTCTTCGTCGTCATCATCATCTTCTTCTTCATCATCCTCATCTTCTTCTTCTTCTTCTTCTTTTCTCCATCGTAATCGTTATTAGCTTCTACATCATCATCATCATCATCTTCTTCTTCTTCTTCTTCTTCTTCTTCTTCTTCTTCTTCTTCTTCTTCTTCTTCTTCTTCGTCGTCGTCGTCGTCGTCGTCATCGTCATCTTGTTCTTTATCATCATCTTCTTCTTCTTCTTTTTCATCTTCTTCTTCTTCTTCTTCTTCTTCTTCTTCTTCTTCTTCTTCTTCTTCGTCGTCGTCGTCATCGTCATCTTCTTCTTCTTCTTCTTCTTCTTTATCATCATCTTATCTTCTTCTTCTTCTTTATCATCATCTTCTTCTTCTTCTTCTTCTTCTTCTTCTTCTTTTTCATCATCATCTTCTTCTTCTTCTTCATCTTCTTCTTCTTCTTTATCATCATCTTCTTCTTCTTCTTCATCATCTTCTTCTTCATCTTCTTCTCCACTCTCCACCTCCTCTTCCTTTTTCTTTGTTTACACACTGTATGGTTAGTTGGTTACAGTGGGAGTGGTCTTTGGACGATTTTTGGTACGGCGTTTTCCCTATTTTTCATGCATTCTCCGGTTAATATCCAGTGAATATTTATCGCACATATACGCAATTAGCATATTTCATTATTGAAATCCTCTCAGATATCAGATATTAAATTTAATATACACCATATGTATCTCAATGTTTCATTTTATACAAAATATTTTGTAAGGCAGCTTAAAGTACCATTTTATTTAGTGTTATTTAATATTGCACGTTAAAATAAAAACACTTCAAAGTATTACTAACCTGCCCAATATCAGTGTTGCACTAAGGAAGGAACTGTTTTATTTAACGACGCACTCAATGCATTGTATTTAGGGTTATATGGCGTCGGATATATGGTTAAGGGCCACACAGATATTGAGAGAGGAAATTCGCTGTCGCAACTTCATGGGCTAATCTTTTTTATTAGCAGCAAGGGATCTTTTATATGTACCATCCCACAGACAGGATAGTACATACCTCGGTTTTTGTTACACCAGTTGTGAAGCACTAGCTAGAACGAGAAATAGTCCAATGGGCTATATGTCAGAATTACCAAATCTTTGATATCCAATAGCAGATGATTACAGATCGATGTGCTCTAGTGGTGTCGTTAAACAAAACAAACTTTACAACTTTCATTCAACTATTTAACTTTCATGTTCGCTGACGATGCAGCTGTTGACTACTATTATCCTGTTCAATTATTTAGACCCAAAGTTTTTTGCAAATGTTACGTTTATTTCCTATTCGATATTTGTTTTCTTTGCATTTACATGAAAACAAACCCAAACCCCGACAGGTGTTATATACAAATCATCATATAAAATGCACGAAGTTGACTTAATTCCACTTTTTAAAAATCTGTGTCGTTTGAATGCACGTTATTTCGCCTATAAATAACTAAGGTCATTTGCATATCAAAAGCATCATTCTATAGTGCGTTTCAAACTAATGTTCGGTTCTATCGTCCTATCCGCACAAATCGTAGTATGACCTATATTTAAGAAAATATCTGTAAACATGAAGCAGGCGCGGATTCAGGTGGGGAGTTCAAGTGACAAAACCTCAATTTCAAAAAAAAGTATGTATCAAATATTATAATTATATTGTGGAATACACAAGCGCGCGCGCTGAAGGGAGAGACAGACAGACAGAGAGAGAGAGAGAGAGAGAGAGAGAGAGAGAGAGAGAGAGAGAGAGAGAGAGAGAGAGAGAGAGAGAGAGAGAGAGAGAGAGAGAGACGTCATTTATGTAACGACGAACTCAACATATTTTAATCTATGGTTATATGGTTATAGGGAGAGAGAGAGAGAAGAATATGGTATGCATGCGATTGGTGGAGGTGTGACCCTCTGCACAACCCCAACCCCACTTAAGGCTTCTTTTGTATATGGAGCGGGACGTAGCTCAGAGGTAAAGCGTTCGCTCATGGTAGGTCGACTGATCGATCCCACATGGTGGACCCATTGGGTTGTGTCTAGTTCCAGCCTGTGCACCACAACTGATGTATATGGGATGGTGCATATAAAACGTCCCTTATTGCTTATCAAAATTGCTTATCGGAGACAGTGGCCCATGTGGCGGTAGCGAGTTTCTTTCACACTGTCATAATGCTCCTTAACCGTTTTGTCTGACGCCACATAAACGTATATCAAATGCGTTGAGTGTGTCGTTAAATAAACATTTCTCTCGTATGTATGTGTAGTCTATATGCATTTCTAGTCGATTAGTTTATAGGCTGTTAGGTTGTTTTATAGTGAATGATATGGAAATAAATTGTTTTTGGTGTTAAAAGAGTTCATGCATACATTAAAGTAATACACCTGATGGGTATCGAGAAATAACTTAATTAGTCAACGAACTCATTTCTTCATCACTATCTTCGTTATGGGGGACTATCACAGGGGGTATTTTATTTCTTATAAAACTATTTTGTTTTCTAAAATCTTCTTCGATCTTTATTACATGTTTAACTGCGTCAGAGAAGTGTGTAGGTATGACAGAGTTCAATGCATGTGCAAGTTCTCTCCGCACCGTGGTAATTTTACCATCATTATGATGAGCTATGTGCCCTTTGACTTGACTCCAGATCAGTTCTATCGGATTGAGTTCAGAATGTCTTGGCGGTAGTCTTAGACACAAGTGCCCATGGCGTTCAGCAATACCATCAGTAACAAATTGCTTTGCACATTTGTTACTTTTCACAAGTTCATAAAGAACTGGCTTTGTCATGTTACTCTCAAAAGGTATCTTTTTGTTTCGTAGCCACGACTGAATTTCTTCCTTTTTAGCGTTTAGTGCAGGACATCGTGTAATCTCAGTTAATTTGTTGTGGTAGCTTGCGTTATCCATGACGATAACAGAAGGTTCTGGTAGAGAAGGCATAAGTTGTTCTTCAAACCATTTGATGACATTGTCATAATTCATCTCACCATGATAGTCTCCGTCTGTTTTTTTAGCCTCAAAGATCAATTCACAGCCATCTATCAATCCATATTTATCACAGCCAGCATGACAAATAATAAGTCTTTTTCCCTTCCCAGTCACCGAACAGAGTTTAGGAACTCAATCAGCAGCGTCTGATTTCGGCAGGTGATTGGCGGTACTTGTGCCCGGGTGGATATCTGTCCAGTGGTGGGATGTTGTGTGGTTGACATTCACCCAGGTCTCATCTTGATACACTATTAAATACCCCTGTTCTCGTAAACTGGATATTTCATGGAGATAGGACAGTCTCCTGTCTGATATATTGGCGTCCTCAAAAATCACTTTTCCGGTTGTAGACATATGTTTGGTATTTAAAATCGAGGTCATGGAGTGTTCTTCGTAAAGTTGATATGGATATGTTGATTCCACATTCCTCCCTTAAAGCCACGTTAATCTTATGTAATGTAGGTAATTCGCCCTCTCTATAAATCTGTATACTCGTCGTCTAATAACATCTTTATCAAATAAATCGATGAGTTTTTCGGTCGCGTTTTTTAACAGTGATTTCTGTGCTTGGATTCGTAGAGCTTAGATTTTTCACAGTTCTTTTTACTGTTGAAACCGAAACTTTAAGTGCAGCGGCAACTCGATCGACAATTCGATAAGAAGCATACCTAGGTCTACCGCGCTGATATTCATCTTCAAAATAATCGAAAACGTTCTTAATACACAATTTTACATCAACTGAAGTGTTTTTCGATTTACCCATATTTTTCCTCAAAAAACAATAACAAGAATGTCGACTACTACATTTTCAATGAATTTATATACCCTACCTAACTTGTATTTTACGTGGTTTACACATTGCTACAATAGCACGTGCAGTCATAGATCGAAATAATGATGTTATTGACCAAGCAATGCTATCGTCTTTTGAACATTCAGGGCTGTGTCTGCGGGATGAAAAAGTGGTTGAACCCATACGAGTCCGAACAATAGCCCTTTGGTTTTTCGCATTACAAATGTAACACCCCACCCCCAAACCCCAGCCCCTAGCACCACCCTAACTACTATATATACTGGCTAGGACGAGAAATAGTCCAATGGGCTATATGTCAGAATTACCAAATCTTTGACATCCAATAGCAGATGATTACAGATCAATGTGCTCTAGTGGTGTCGTTAAACAAAACAAACTTTACAACTTTCATTCAACTGTTTAACTTTCATGTTCGCTGACGATGCAGCTGTTGACTACTATTATCCTGTTCAATTATTTAGACCCAAAGTTTTTTGCAAATGTTACGTTTATTTCCTATTCGATATTTGTTTTCTTTGCATTTACATGAAAACAAACCCAAACCCCGACAGGTGTTATATACAAATCATCATATAAAATGCACGAAGTTTACTTAATTCCACTTTTTAAAAATCTCTGTGTCGTTTGAATGCACGTTATTTCTCATATAAATAACTAAGGTCATTTGCATATCAAAAGCATCATTCTATAGTGCGTTTCAAAAACTAATGTTCTCGGTCTCATCGTCCTATCCGCACAAACTCGTAGTATGACCCTATATTTAAGAAAATGTCTGTAAACATGAAGCAGGCGCGCAGGATTTCCAGAGGTGGGGAGTTCAAGTGACAAAACCTTCAGTTTGAAAAAAAAATATGTATCAAATATTATAATTATATTGTGGAATACACAAGCGCGCGCGCGCTGAAGGAGAGGACAGACAGAGCAGAGAGAGAGACAGACAGACGAGAGAGAGAGGGAGGGGGGGGGGGGGGGGGAGAGGGAAGAGAGAGAGCGCCGAGCCAGAGAGCAATGAACAGATAGAGATGATAGCAGAGAGAGAGAGAGGAGGAGAGAGAGAGGATTGAGAGAGGGAGAGCTTCGGAGAGATGTAGACGCATGAGGAGAGAGAGAGACGTCATTTATGTAACGACGCACTCAACAATATTTTAATCTATGTGTTATATGGTTATAGGGAGAGAGAGAGAAGAATATGTGTATGCACCCTAAATACGATATAATATATATATATATATATATATATATATATTTATATATATATATATATAATATCTCTATATATATATATCTACGTTACGTATGAGTTCCCAATTTTAGAGGCAAATTAAATAACATTTTTATTATTATTTGATGTTGGTGGCCTTTGACATTTTAGTATCCCCCCCCCCCGGTCCTTCTGGGTCCGGCCCTGCATTAAATTTATTTATAAATTTGGAAAGCCACATTCCTGCGGCTGTGTGAGGTGATTTGTGTTTATTACTGGTGCTACACCTCAGTTGTGTTTTACATAGCTAAATTTATTAAATATAATGCACCTACAAAAAAGGGTTACATGTTCTGTTTGTTTACATCTATGTTTAACGGAAAGATTAGACAATGCTGTTACACACTGCAAAACAATAATAACCTTGATTTAGTGAAACAAGCTATAATGGCCTTCACGTAGCCTCAGATCCCAATGTTTTGATATGCAAATGACCTTAATTATTTATAGGAGAAATAACGTGCATTCCGAACACACAGAGATTTTTAAAAAGTGGAATTAAGTCAACTTCGTGCATTTTATATGATGATTTGTATATAAAACCTGTCGGGGTTTGTGTTTGTTTTCATGTAAATGCAAAGAAAACAAATATCGAATAGAAAATAAACGAAACATTTGCAAAAAACTTTGGGTCTAAATAATTGAACAGGATAATAGTATGCTGTCGGGCGATTCAGACATATCTGATCTTAGCCTCTAGACTATATATACATACGAGAGAAATGTTTATTTAACGACACACTCAACGCATTTGATATATCTTTATGTGGCGTCAGACAAAACGGTTAAAGAGCATTATGACAGTGAGAAAGAAACTCGCTACCGCCACATGGGCCACTGTTTCCGATAAGCAATTTTGATAAGCAATAAGGGACGTTTTATATGCACCATCCCATAGACAGGATAGCACATACCACAGCCTTTATACATCAGTTGTGGTGCACAGGCTGGAACTAGACACAACCCAATGGGTCCACCATGTGGGATCGATCAGTCGACGCGAACGCTTTACCTCTGAGCTACGTCCCGCTCCATATACAAAAGAAGCCTTAAGTGGGGTTGGGGTTGTGCAGAGGGTCACACCTCCACCAATCGCATGCATACCATATTCTTCTCTCTCTCTCCCTATAACCATATAACCATAGATTAAAATATGTTGAGTGCGTCGTTACATAAATGACGTCTCTCTCTCTCTCTCTCTCTCTCTCTCTCTCTCTCTCTCTCTCTCTCTCTCTCTCTGTCTGTCTGTCTCTCCCTTCAGCGCGCGCGCTTGTGTATTCCACAATATAATTATAATATTTGATACATTTTTTTTTTTCAAACTGAGGTTTTGTCACTTAAACTCCCCACCTGAATCCGCGCCTGCTTCATGTTTACAGATATTTTCTTAAATATAGGTCATACTACGATTTGTACGGATAGGACGATAGAACCGAACATTAGTTTGAAACGCACTATAGAATGATGCTTTTGATATGCAAATGACCGTAGTTATTTATATGAGAAATAACGTGCATTCAAACGACACAGAGATTTTTAAAAAGTGGAATTAAGTCAACTTCGTGCATTTTATATGATGATTTGTATATAACACCTGTCGGGGTTTGGGTTTGTTTTCATGTAAATGCAAAGAAAACAAATATCGAATAGGAAATAAACGTAACATTTGCAAGAAACTTTGGGTCTAAATAATTGAACAGGATAATAGTATGCTGTCGGGCGATTCAGACATATCTGATCTTAGCCTCTTCACTAATTGTCCAACCAGTGCACCACAACTAGACAAAGGCCGTGGTATGTGCTTTCCTGTCTGTGGGAAGGTGCATATAAAAGATCCCTTGCTGCATTAAGAAAAATACCAAATGTTTGACATCCAATAGCAGATGATTAATTAGTCAATGTGCTACTGTGGTGTCGTTGAACAAAACAAACTTTTTAACTTTATTAATTGGTGCGTATCAGTGATAGAGTGGAATGTTCAGCGCCACCAGTTGTCAAAACCAAAACATTCTAATTAATTTAAACATCATATATGTATGGAAATCATTTCATCATCAACACTACGGATTGCTTTGAGAACTAGACTAAAATTAAGTTATTATAGTCCGACTGTGTGAAAATTGCAGATATGACAAACTACCTTTTTAATATCGGATTTTAAAATTCTGTAACATGCACGTTATTGAAAATTAATACCATGGCATTTTGTGTTAATATACCCAATGCATCGTGATTTAAGGGTACGCCATTTGCAAAAAATATCCACTAGATGGCCAAGTATGCAAACGTTCTACCAAATTTTGTTTTCCAATAATCAGATAATTATGATAAATCTAGTTTATACATTTTGCCATTATTGATTGCTATATAAATGTCTTAAAGGCGCAAACCCTCGTTTCAACTCGTAACAATGGACACTAAGTTTAGTTAATCTACAAACCTGTAACACATTTGGATAGAGTTACAACAGAGTGAAACAAGAATCTGTGACGTTAAAACCGTAAAATATCCTTAACAATAGACTAGAACTCGAATCAATAATCGCTACTTCTCAGACGCACGTGCGTTTATAAAAATATGAAAAATGCATTTTGTGATATTAGAAACACCAGGATGACCAGAAACTCTTCGGTTCTACGGAAATGGATAATATTAAATCAGTGATCACAGACGGCTCTAATAGTGAAAAATATGCTTTAGTGTTTAAACACTAGGGTCTGTCTCTTTAACTGTTCTTCCTACCCTTCAATGGCAATTCTTGTCTACCATGTCTTCACTGACTGTGTATTGTGTTGTGTTGTGTTGATTGTGTATTGTGTTGTGTTGATTGTGTGTTGTGTTGTGTTGAGTGTGTATTGTGTTGTGTTGTGTTGAGTGTGTATTGTGTTGTGTTGTGTTGAGTGTGTATTGTGTTGTGTTGTGTTGAGTGTGTATTGTGTTGTGTTGTGTTGTGTTGTGTTGTGTTGTATTGTATTGCATCATATATATTTATTATTGTTGTTGTTATTATTATTTTATTTATTTATTTATTTATTTATTTATTTATTTATTTATTTATTATTTCTTTGTTTTGTATTATTTAATTCCACAGTCGACTCAGCATTGAGATTTATTATATAACATTTAGCCAAAGATCTTAAAATATCAGTCAAATAAAAGAGTTATCAGTCACTCAGTGACGATAACACATGTTAGAGTGACATTTTCACTATTTCACTCTCAAATGTGTTATCGTCACTGTAGAAAGTGTTATCTTCACTGTAATAAAGCCGGAACTATTTTGCTGCTGGCATTTTAAAAATAAAGGTAAACTGCCAAAAGTTATATAATAAATAGAAAATTTCATCTCGTGAAGTTTGCAATCATATCACACTCGTTGCGCAAGCGCGATTCGTGAGATATGATTACAAACTTCACTTGATGAGATATAAATCATATTTGATAAAAAACATGAAATATCCTCTATGTATTTATACTTTGCTATATGTAATCAACTCTCGTCTGTTGAACACTAAGACAACAAAAAAGATTATTATTGATTTTAGAAGAAAAACAAGTTTATAAGTTTGTTTTGTTTAACGACACCACTAGAGCACATTGATTTATTAATAATCGGCTATTGGATGTCAAACATTCGGTAGTTGCGACATATAGTCTTAGAGAGGAAACCCACTACATGTTTCCATTAGTAGCAAGGGATCTTTCATATGCACCATCCCACTAACAGGATAACACAGAATATACCAGTCGTGGTACACTGGCCTGAACGAGAAATAGCCCATTGGGCTCACCGACTGGGATCGATCCTAAACCGACCGCGCATCAAGCGAGTGTTTTACCACTGGGCTACGTCCCGCCCCTGTTTAAAACAGTGGACTTACCACCAGTACATATCAATGACGTCGCCGTTGAGGTCGTGACATAGTATGAATACCTTGGGTCTGTAAATGACATAACACCGTTTCAAACATGTAAACATGTTATTTTGGTTGGGTAACGACTTCTCTCTCATATACACTTATTAAAATTGCATTTGTTTTCTTTTAGCTTTTTCAGTCAGGTCATGATTTGATTCTTTGAGTTTAATTACAGTCATAAAACAAGGCAAACTACGCTAATATCTATCAATTTACAGTATGAAACGCAAATTGTTTTTCTATATAGGTATTGTAGGTATTGTACGTACTATCATATCAACTAGAAATCGTGTCTTTGTGTGTATGCGTGCGTGCGTGCATGTGTTTGTAGGAGAAAAAAGAGACATAGAGTTTGACAGACACTGGCGTGGCCAGGATTTTATAGGTGGAGGGGGTAACCAACCCTATGTATGTATGTACTGATGTATGAATATCTATATATTGTATGTATGTCGAGATTGACTGTTACATACATAGATATTAACGCACTGGCGCAGGGGATAATTAAATCCTTTCTGGCTTCACAAATTGTCCCATGCCGTTGCTGGGACTCGAACCTATGGCACCGAATCGTCCGCAAATTGCGAGACTAACCACGATGCGTTCTGAGCTATCGAAGCACAGGGGAGTGCGCAGGAAATTTTGCAGGGGGGGGGGGGGTCTGGGGGATATGAATTTTGTTTCGCCTTGAGCAGGGGGTTTCAACTCTCCCCCCCCCCCCCCCCCTGCGCACGCGCCTGAAGCATCCATAAAAAGGATGTTCTTTAACTCAACCACATGCATGGGGCCCACAATCTACGCGGTTGATCCCGCTTATGTATGTATGTATGTATGTATGTATGTATTGATGTATGAATATCTATATATTGTATGTATGTCGAGGTTGTATATTACATACATAGATATTAACGCACTGGCGCAGGGGATAATTAAATCCTTTCTGGCCTCAAAAATTGTCCCATGCCGTTGCTGGGACTCGAACCTGTGGCACCGATTCGCCCGCAAATTGCAAGACTAACCACGATACGCTCTGAGCTATCGAAGCTTCCATAAAAAGGAAGCTCTTTAACTCAACCATATGCATGGGGCCTACAATCTACGCGGTCGATCCCGCTTACGTGCATGTATGTATGTATGTATGTATGTATGTATATATGCATGTATGTATGTATGTAGTTATGTATGTATGTATGATTTTATCATAATTAATACAGTAAAACAAAAGTTTGATTGGGGGCGTGGCCCCCGTGGTCCCGGCCGCTACGCCACTGTTGACAGAGACAGACAGCGGGTGGACAGATGGATAAGAGAAAGACCAAGAGATTAATAGATGGGCAGAGACGAGTGGATGGAAAAAGGGATGCAGTAACAAGTAGATATTCATGTGAAGGGAGGGGGATAAGGCAATGAGTGAGAGGTTGCGTGGTAGGGGAGCAGTTAACAAGTTTTCAAAAGTTTACTGATGGGCATAATATGTTCCTTGATAACCAAGGGCGAATCACAATATAACATATCCCTTGCTACTAATGGGAAAATGTAATCGATTTTCTCGCTTAGACTGTATGTCAAATTTATCAAATGTTTGACAAATTTATCAAATGATTGACATTAATGATGATTAATAAATTAATGTGCTTTAGTGATGTAGTTAAACAAAACAAACAGTAAACTTTCACTCAAGACAGTTTGACATTCTCAAAGATAGCGGAACCACACTCATGACGTCAACAATACACTGACGTTGTATTGCCTAGCAACGCCATTAGAACAACTAATTCAGAGGTCTTCAAAGGTAAGACAATGTTTTCGAATACAAGTGCGTAGACCGGGTTGGCAAGGAAAATGCAGACAAAATGTTCGCTAGGTTCATATTTGAACCGTTTCAGGTCCATACCACGCTACGCCCCTTGAATATCATTTATAAATTGCGCTTTATAGACGCATGTTTATTTTTATTAATTTCGTAGATCTTACGCAGATAATACCTTACGATGGCCATTAGATGCGAGCTGTTTGGAAATGTATCTAACGAGCGAAGGCCAATCCAGTTAGATTAAACAAAGAGTTCTAAGATAAATAGCATCAAACGGATATATGTGTTGTACATTGATATTAATACATGAGTGGCCGTTAGATTGTCCGAAGGGACGTAGAAAGTGTGGTTCTTTTTACGTCCGAATATTGTTATATATAGCTGGTATTCAAAACTTGTGGCACTATGTTTCAACCGTTTCTCAACCGAAATAGTGAAACAAATGGACACACACACCAAAACTGTATAACCTACAGAACTCACTAAATCCCGATTGAAGTGCTTGCATTATTATTAAGCAAATAAATCATCCAACGACAACATAACAAATTTGCCCGCCATTTTAAATTTGCTAAATAGAGGGAAGCAACTCGCCCTGCACATTACGAAATGTATTGACTTAGTGGGCGCTCTGCAATAGCCGTTAGATACCATTTATCTTTCGAGTTGTTTTAAAATGTATCTAACGAGCTAAAGCGAATTTGGTAAGTTTTTAAACAACGAGTTCTAAGATAAATGATATCTAACAGACACGAATGTATTATTCTATTTTTTACATATTCTCAAACACCCCCAGGTTTTAAGCAAGTTTTAACATATTTTTCGACTAAACATTATTTACAGTCTTTGCACTTGTAGCTAACTTACGTGTCACAGTTAAATGATTGTCAGGTTAACTATACGTCACAACGTCACAGTGTAATCGATTTCCATCGCGCTGGTTTTTTCATAGGATTTATGGCATTTGTGACCTGGATATCACCTAGGAGCAGCCAGTCGTATGTCTTGAAATTGTTAACACACGTACATGCGTAAACAAATATGTGTTATCAAAATAATGAATGATGTTCTCACCATCGGGTTTGTAAGAAACGTACTTTATATTTATTTCTAACTTAACCTATATATGTACGTATATTAGTGTGTTCTCCAACAACCCATTTACGCCATTCCGCTTGCAAAATTAACTTACATGGTAAAGAGCAATCAGTTTTGAAAGTGTTAGGACGTAATTTGACTGAACCGTTTGACGGTCATCAACGGAAAGACGTCAATCGTAAGACTTTCAATCGATATTAAGAGTATTCCATTCCGTGGCGACAGCGGGTTTCCTCTCTCGTTATTTTTGTAGTTATTAATATGTTCGACGCCATATAACCGTAATTAAAGTGTGTTTTGTGCGTCGCTAAAAAAACCATTATCTTCATCCCTAAAATCGATATTCCACAGATTTCAAGGCGATATAAAAATCTAATTCGGGGTTCTCTTCAACGGATTTGTACTCAATATGGCTTTTATGAAATTAAATTAAATTGAATGAAGTTTATTTGCTACTAAGACTGAGGGTGGAGTGATAATTGTCGGTCCAAGTTATCCTGGGGCGGATCTAGTCTTTTGGTTGGGGTGGGGTCCAGAACAAAAAGGAGAAGTTTGTTTTGTTTAATGACACCATTAGAGCATATTGATTTATTAATCATCGGCTATTGGGTGTCAAACACTTGGTAACTCTGACAGTCTTAGAGAGGAAACCCGCTACATGTTTCCATAGTGGCAAGGGACATTTTATATCCACCATTCCACAGACAGGATAGTACATACCACGACCCTTGATATACTAGTCGTTGTGCACTGGCTAGAACGAGAAATAGTCCAATGGGCGCACCGACGGGGATCGATCCCAGACCGACCACACATCAAGCGAGCGCTTTACCACTGGGCTACTTGCCGCCTTCCAGAACGAAAAAGGCACAATGAACATTTGAAAAGGCACAATGAACATTTGAAAAGGCACAATGAACATTTAAAAGGGCACCATTGTAACAACCTCTGATGGCTTTTCAAAAGTGTACGGTGACATTAGACGTTTTTGGCTCTTTTTTTTTCTTTATCAGAGATTGCTACAGCTGCCCTCTAACCAGATGGATCTTGTGATAAACGCAAATAAATCGAGAAAACGGCACTTCTCAAATTGGGGGGTTCGGAATCCCTGGACAATCCCCCCTCCCCCCGCTTGGTCCACCCCAGCTATCTTCTTTTTCTTTCTTTTTTTTGTCATCATCTGGTGTGGGGATTTTTTTTTTCTTTTTTGGTGGTGGGGGGGGGGGGGGGGGGGGTATTTTTTTAATCTTAGTCCTTATAACTTTGCTTGACATCTTTTCTTTCTGCAGTGTTTTTATTGCAGTAGCTGCTGATCTTTTGTACGTTTTGTATATTTTGTGCTATTACTGAAATCAATAAAGCCTCTATTTTATAATGACATCTTTATATGCCAGTTTTCAATACTAGTTAGTGGTAAAGTGAAATGGCATTAATTTTTTTTACCATAAACCTTTGTGAAGAATCCCCCATTACAGCTGAATTAATAAGCATAAATCAATATTTTTTTTACAATTTGTTTATTTAAAAGAAAATATAAGTATGTACCAAAATAAAG
This sequence comes from Gigantopelta aegis, assembly GCF_016097555.1. Taxonomy (NCBI): domain Eukaryota; kingdom Metazoa; phylum Mollusca; class Gastropoda; order Neomphalida; family Peltospiridae; genus Gigantopelta; species Gigantopelta aegis. Next base: position 21,113,058 of record NC_054700.1, on the reverse strand, counting down.
ACTCCGATCTGAAAGATTACGACCCATATAAAAGATTTATCTGCTAATGGCACTTTGTGCCCCTTCTTTTATTTTAGCTTCTCGTTGATTTAAAAAAAACCACGCATGAAGATCAAATGTTTTAATTAAATTGTAAATAAGTCCCTACAATCGTGATTTTGTGAGTCTTATGACAAGAAAGGAAAATATGTTGTTTACCTCGCATCAGCATGCCTTGTTTGAACCACTGTTGTATAATATATCGTTATTTCCGAGAGAGAGAGAGAGAGAGAGAGAGAGAGAGAGAGAGAGAGAGAGAGAGAGAGAGAGAGAGAGAGACTATAAACCCTCTGCTTCCACATAGGTTACTCCTACCGAAAAGAGTACCGAAATGCAGCAAGGGATCTTTTTATACAATTTCCAATAGACAGAACAGTGCATTCCACGTCATTTGACACAGGAGTCATGGGAGTGGGAAAAAAAACTAATTCAGCAACATATCTCACCTCAGTGTGTAATCGAAATAGAAATCGTACTTCAACTTAATATGTATATGTTATTGTTTACTGTTTTTAACTGACAAAGGCGAATACGACGATATCAGGTAACACAGATAACAAGAGTATCGCAAGCGTCTATGGTTGTTACTAGAAACCGTTCAACCAGCATACTTATACACCATAGACAATTACAATTAGCAAGTAAATCAAAGAAAGTACAGCGTGAATTTATTAGATGCGGTTATACAACAACAAGCATTTTATTTACGGTTATATGGCGTCAGACATATGGTTAAGGACCATGATTTCAAGCATTCTTGATTATCCGAGTCTCTCGTGGACATCTTCAAACTAATTTTTGGTAACACGTCGTTTACTCCTGCAAACGGCCATAAAAGAGGCTTAGTTTTTTTAGTAGGTGGTCACGGAATTATCATTGGGATGTTGTGAGCATGAAGCCACTTGTTGATGGCGTCATTTTTTTCAAGATCGCGTGTGTTCCAGAATTAAACATTCACAACTCAGTAGCTATACCAGCTAGGAATGTATTTTGGTGTCAAACTCTATATTGTGGGAGGTCATAAAACATGGAAATCATATTTAAAGATTATTTGGTGAACATTTTGCCCAGATTGTTAAGAAAATAGACAAATAATGGGTTATTGTCTTTATACATATGACGAAACATGAATATCCCTTTCACATGGACTATGTGCCCGGTCCCATTTCCATCCCGTCTGCACTAATTTTATACCACTAATTACACTACCAAGGAACTGTGATTGCCTCTAAACTAGCTTAAATATTTGCTCTTTAAACATAAGCCCATACTCACAGAATTTCAAACATGTGTTACAAGTTACCCCTTCATATTTTCTATTACAAGAATGTCACATAAAAATTCACTTGCCACTTCCCAGGTCATACGTTGCTAGGGTACTCCACAATTCAAAACCCAAAACCCAAAGGTATAAATACGAATAATCCATAGTTTTTGACAAACGCAGTCTTCTTCCTATCCTCCGTTTTTTTGTTGTTGTTTTTTTGCGGCTATTTGTTAGTATGCCAAGTTTGCATCTAGTTTTGAAAACCACACATTGGCAGTCAGTGTTTCCAAACACTCATCAATACACGGCAATAGACAGATGTCGTTGATGGTGACCGAGTTCATCTGTTGTAGTCTATGTACCATCTTACCCCTCCGTCCAGTTTATAGATTATCAGTACAGTTAGTATTAAACCAAATGACTTCCGGCTGGGTCAAAGTTCACGGTGTACCCATCTTTTTATAGAGCAGTTAAGACCACAAGTCTTTGTTGCAAAACCAATTAATTTCATCTGGGCCAAAAATGTAAGCAATTTTATTTCATCTAGTACCATCTAGTGTTTTATTTAACGACGCACTCAACACATTTTATTTACGGTTATATGGCGTCAGACATATGGTTAAGGACCACACAGATTTTGAGAGGAAACCCACTGTCGCCACTTCATGGGCTACTCTTTTTGATTAGCAGCAAGGGATCTTTATTTGCACTTCCCACAGGCAGGATAGCACAAACCATGGCCTTTGTTGAACCAGTTATGGATCACTGGTCGGTGCAAGTGTTTTACACCTACCCATTGAGCCTTGCGGAGCACTCACTCAGGGTTTGGAGTTGGTATCTGGATTAAAAAACCCATGCCTCGACTGGGATCCGAACCCAGTACCTACCAGCCTGTAGACCGATGCAAATTAAAATGAAGAACTGAGACCATACAAAGTGTTTGATTATCACGATAAAGGCGAGTGTAAGCGGAATATGAACCTCCTGCGTACATGACTGCATGCTACGATTTAATCAAAAGCTGTGTATGGCCTCAAGTCTTCCTGCGATACTGACAGTACTGATAACATAAATCATCCAAATAGTGATAAAATATACATGAGATATGATTTTCGGAGACGGATATAGTCGGTGCTACGAGTATAAGGACATGAAAAAAATCGTTTAAAAAGTTAAATTTTTTTCTGTTTAACATGACCATTATAGCACGCTGATTTATTAATCATCGGCTATTGGATGTTAATCATTTGGTGATTTTGACATATACGTCTTAGAGAGAACCCCCTAACTTTTTCCATTGGTAGCAAGGGATAGCACATACCACGGCCTTTGACATACTAGTCGTGGTGCACTGGCTAGAACGAGAAGTAGCCTAATGGGTCCACCGACGGGGATCGATCCCAAAACGATTGCGCATCAATCGAGCACTTTACCACTGGGCTACTTCCCGCCCAATCATTCTTTGGGCAAGACCTCACATACCACGGTCTTTGATATAGCAGTTATGAGACACTGGTTGGGACTGGGAAAACTCAATCAGTGAATCAGTGGGGGTTCAATCCTTTGAGCCTAGCACCTCAGGCGAGCGTTTTATCGACTGAGCCAGATCCCACACATAATTAAATATAATGCGTTCTTTCTTGTAGATGAAATTCAACTAATATGGGCATATGCTTTTTTTTTTTGCTTTTTATTTAACATAAAAAGAAATTACTAATAATATCTAATGCAAGGGTGCCGAAATGTTAGAAAAAGTTAAAGTTTGTTTTGTTTAATGACATCACTAGAGCACACTGATCTATTAGTCATCAGCTATTAGATGTCAAACATTTGTAGTAGTCAGAAGAAACCCGCTACATTTTTTCATTAGCAGCAAGGGATCTTTTATATGCACTTTTCCTCAGACAGGAAAGCACATACCACGGCCTTTGACCAATTGTGGAGCACTGAGTGGAACGAGAAAAAAAACCCAATCGGTTGAATGTATCCACCGAGGTGGTTCGATCCTGCGACGCAAGAACCTCAGGCGTGCACTCAACCGACTGAGCTAACTCCCGCCCGGGTTGAATATAGCTCAGTATATATATATAATTAATTTTTCTTTGCGTCTATACCCTTTACGGCAATCTGATTGGTCCAGAAGTGCTTACCTTTTTTCGTTCATATCTCGATGAACTGAAAAATATTAAGCCACGCCTACTACCCCCCCCCCCCCTCCCCACTGACTCACACTACTTTTGTGCAACAAGTCGGATTATTCAGGCAACCATATGTACAAATTTTGAAGAAAATACACGTAACAGCTACAAAAGCAATAAAAAAAAAACCGTATACAATAAATTGATGGAAAATGCTATAGCAGAGTAGGCATGTAGAGGTCAGAGGTCACAGCTTGGGTGAAAACACATGAGAAGTTGCACTCCCACAAAAGTCTTTTTTTGCTAAGAACAAACTAAATTATAAAGACAATTTATATATGAGAAGACTCGTGTTCCTAGCTGGAATTTGGTGAGAGAACTCTTATTTTTGAAAATAACTTTATTTACTTGTTTTTATTAATCTTCTATATGCTTGCCTTGTACATATATACAGTCATGTATTAATCAGTGTTACAGCCCCCAAGCCAAACCCTTGATCATTGAGTAGTGTTCACCCAATGAACTAGATGTCTCACTGTGGTTGAGTTCAGTTAATGACCGAAAACGAATGATAAGCAGTGATTCATGTGAGTCACCACCAAATGCGGATATAAGACAAACTCAAGAACTTAAAGTCAAACAAGACAAAAAAAAGGAAAAAATCAGATATATCAGCTACTTCATTGACAAGTACTCAAAAAGATATGGATCCAGTGCTAGCTGAATTACACAAAACAACTGAGCAACAAGCTGAAATAAACAAAAAAACTTCATCTCACAATAACTAAAAATGATTTACAAACCAGCCTTGATCTAATAAAACAGGACATACTTTCAACGCTTCAAGAAAAACTTGATAAACTGGAAGAAAAACTTTTTCAGGTACAGCTCAATAACGATCAAATAAAAAAGGATAATGCGAAGTTGAAAAAAGAAAACGTGGAACTAAAAGAAGAAATAAAAGCCGCAAACCTATCGGCAGGTATAGCGCGTATCCGAATAAACAACATGGAGCAGCATACGCGTAAAGACAGTAGTCGTTTGTTCGGACTGAAAGATGACAACAACGACGCAAACCTATCACCAGGTATATCACTTATCCGAATAAACAACATGGAGCAGCATACGCGTAAACACAGTAGTCGTTTGTTCGGACTGAAAGATGACAACAACGACGCAAACTTATCAGCAGGTATAGCACTTATCCGAATAAACAACATGGAGCAGCATACGCGTAAAGACAATAGTCGTTTGTTCGGACTGAAAGAGGACAACAACGACGCAAACCTATCACCAGGTATAGCGCTTATCCGAATAAACAACATGGAGCAGCATACGCGTAAAGACAGTAGTCGTTTGTTCGGACTGTAATAGGACAACAACGACGCAAACCTATCAGCAGGTATAGCACTTATCCGAATAAACAACATGGAGCAGCATACGCGTAAAGACAGTAGTCGTTTGTTCGGACTGAAAGATGACAACAACGACGCAAACCTATCAGCAGGTATAGCGCTTATCCGAATAAACAACATGGAGCAGCATACGCGTAAAGACAGTAGTCGTTTGTTCGGACTGAAAGATGACAACAACGACGCAAACCTATCACCAGGTATAGCGCTTATCGGAATAAACAACATGGAGCAGCATACGCGTAAACACAGTAGTCGTTTGTTCGGACTGAAAGAGGACAACAACGACGCAAACCTATCAGCAGGTATAGCACTTATCCGAATAAACAACATGGAGCAGCATACGCGTTCAAGACAGTAGTCGTTGTTCGGACTGAAAGATGACAACAACGACGCAAACCTATCAGCAGGTATAGCGCTTATCCGAATAAACAACATGGAGCAGCATACGCGTAAAGACAGTAGTCGTTTGTTCGGACTGAAAGATGACAACAACGACGCAAACCTATCACCAGGTATAGCGCTTATCCGAATAAACAACATGGAGCAGCATACACGTAAAGACAGTAGTCGTTTGTTCGGACTGAAAGATGACAACAACGACACAAACCTATCACCAGGTATAGCGCTTATCGGAATAAACAACATGGAGCAGCATACGCGTAAAGACAGTAGTCGTTTGTTCGGACTGTAAGATGACAACAAGGACGAAAACATTACAGAAACAATTAAAAAAAACCGTAAAAGTGTTGGAAAAAATTGGTATGAACATTGCAGAGGCAGACATTATCATTACACACAGACTAGGCCCCTTCAATCAGTCTCGGTGTAGACCGATCATTGCAAAATTTGTGTTGAAAACGCAGAAATTAGAAGCCTTGAGAAATAGGAGAAAATTAAAAGGTAGTGGTATAGGGCTGAGTGAAGATCTGACTAAAGAAAACTATCAAAAACTGCTGAAAGTAAAATCTCACGAAAACATAGTAAGTGCATGGACAAAAGACGGAGTGATCTGTGCAAAACTAAAATCGGAGGAAAGAGTAAAAAAGATACTGCCTGCCTCATGAACGTGTTTCCAACATTTCGACGATGGTTTAATGTTTTTGTAAACGCTATGTATTCCCGGACTACCTATCGCAGAACACTAGCTAGCTCTTTATTCACCAATATATATATATATATATCGGTGTGTGTGTGTGTGTGTGTGTGTGTGTGTGTGGATATATGTATGCATGTTCATGGGTGAATGCTCGTAAGATAATTGTGTGTACTGATGTTACTAGGCTGTTATATCTGTGTATACGCGCACTTGTCCGCACCCGCACCTATACCTTTGCAGGATATACTAGTTATATACCCATGTGCATTTATCTGTCTTTATAATTATGGGGTTTTTTTTATATATTGGCATGCGCATTGTGTGTGTGTGTAGGGGGGGGGGGAGTGTGTGTGTGTACGTACATGCATGCAAGTGTTAATATGTGTCCTTTTGGGTCAATATAATGGAGGTAATCCCATCAGCTAAAAGAAAAACTAATTAATATACTTTTTTACACAGAATATACTTAATCTATTAATATCAGCCTCAAAATGGAACATTGATACATGTATATATGTAAATGGAGAAAGTCGGATATGGTGATGGTTCCGTACAATAACTTAAATTACTATTTTTATCCGATAGTATTAGGACCATCTCCATAATTATCTTTATTAATATTATTACTACTGAAAACGGTCTTTCATCTGCTTATAGCTATTAATGGATATGTGGTGACTGTTTACTTTTTTCTTTTTTTAAATTGCTGTCAATATGATCAAGGGTTAGGAGACTCTTTAAGTGGCCTACATGGTTATTTTAATATTTAATTTGCTTTGTCCTTTACTTTTCATTCCCTCTCTCTTATTTGTGATTCCCTTTTTTACAAATCTTTCTCTCGCTGAATCTCTGCCTTGTTCAAAAGCAAGAGGGTATAAAAGTTACTTATTTAATTTCTGTCTTCTGAAAATTTCATTTTCAAGAAAGCTAGATACAACATCATTAAAATATATATACAATCATATTAACCAAAATGTAACATGGCATATTTACAAATCATGACATTGAACTGTCAGGGACTCGGAGATCCGGAGAAACGAAAAGATGTTTTGAACTACCTAAAATGCAAACACTTTGATATGTACTGCTTACATGATAAACACTTTACTCAGGATTTAGAACCTTATATAGAAGCTCAATGGGGATACAAATGTCTGTTTAACTCTTTCACTGGTACAGCTAGGGGAGTTGCAATAATGGTAAATAATACATTCGAATACAAAATACATAAAATAAAAACAGATAATTCAGGAAACTTTATAGTACTGGATATAACGGTGAACAAAGAGCGAATAACACTTATTAATATATATGGACCAAATAACGATAACCCGGACTTCTTTTCTAAGATTTTACTAAATATAGAAGAATTTGATAATGAGTATTATATAATATGTGGTGATTTCAACTTAGTACTTAATCAAGATCTTGATATGAAAAACTATTTACATTGTAATCATCCTAAAGCACGTCAAAAACTCCTAGAAAATATAGAAGCATTTGATTTGAAAGACCCTTTTAGGGATTTATATCCAATTCTAAGAAGATATACTTGGAGAAAATCAAACCCATTAAAATGGGCAAGACTAGATTTTTTTCTCATTTCAAATAATTTAATACCACATGTTGTAAAGGTTTTGACTGACAATAGCTACAGGTCAGACCACTCTGGTGTAATATTGTATTTGAAACTAAATACAATCCAAAAAGGTAAAGGGTTATGGAAATTTAACAATTCACTATTGACGGACAAAGATTATGTAAAAATGATTAAGGATGTAATAAATAATATAATTTCGCAATATGCTGTTTTAATTTATAATGCAGATAACTTAAACTCTATTCCAAAAGACGAAATACAGTTTGTAATAAATGAGCAACTTTTTCTTGAAACACTGCTGATGGTTTCGGCATTTAAAAAGAAGAAAAATAATGAGTTAGAAACTAAACTTTGTGAACATATAAAAGAATTAGAAGACAACGATAACACTAACTTTAAAATATTAGAAAAAAGGAAGGAAATGTTTTATTTAACGACGCACTTATTAGAAGAGAGAAAACATGAATTAACAGAGCTAAGAAAAGAAAAACTGAAAGGACGTTATATCGGAGCACGGGCAAAATGGATCGAAGACGGGGGAAAAACCAACTAAATATTTTTGTAACATGGAGTCTAGAAATTACCATAGCAAGCTAATATCAAGATTAGAATTAAGTAATGGAACAGTAATAACAGACCAAAAAGATTTTCTAACCTAAACTAAGTGTTTTTATCAAAAACTATATTCTGCGTCATCGGAACAAATACACACTAATATAGTGGAAGAGCTATCAGTTTATAATTTTAACAGGTTAACAAATGAAGAAGCACAAGCTCTAGAAGGAAAAATAACATACTCTGAAGTTTTAAATGTTCCTAAAAATATGAAGAACGAAAAAAGTCCCGGCTCGGGCGGATTTACAGCAGAGTTTTTCAAATTGTTTTGGACAGACTTAGGACATTTTATAGTTCGGTCAATAAATTATAGTTATACTATCGAGGAAATGTCCCAAGTACAAAAACTAGGTATAATCACTTGTATCCCCAAGCAAAATAAGCTTAAGCAATTTTTGAAAAATTGGCGACCCATAACTCTTTTGAACTGTACCTACAAAATGGCTTCTGGCTGCATTGCAAATAGAATTAAAACAGTCTTAGATAAAATAATAAATAAAGATCAAACACGTTCTATTAAAGGAAGATATATTGGAGAAAACTTACGATTGATATATGATATAATGCAATACACTGAAACATAAAATATACCTGGTCTGTTAATATTTGTGGACTTCGAAAAAGCTTTTGATTCTGTATCTTGGTCCTTTATCGAAAAAGCATTAGATATATTTAATTTTAAAAGTTCAATAAAGAGCTGGATTAAAACATTTAACAAAAATTCGATGTCCAGTGTATTACAAAATGGTTATTTATCAGAAACTTTCAAATTAGAAAGAGGTTGCAGACAAGGTGACCACCTGTCGCCATATATTTTTCTAATTTGTGCTGAAATTCTTGCAATTTTGGTTAGGAATAAAACAAATATCAAAGGCATTACTATTAATGGTGAAGAATATATAATTTCTCAATATGCAGATGATACTACTTTCACTCTTCATGGATCTCCTGAGTCTCTGTACAATACAATGACATTACTTGATTACTCCGGTTTAAAAATAAATTACTCTAAGTCAAAAGCCATCTGGATAGGCAGCAAAAAATACTGTAAAGATGTATATCACCATACACGTTGGAAATTGGAATGGGGTGAAAACCAGTTTACTTTGCTCGGTATTAACTTTCCCATAAATTTAAAAGATATTATAGCATGTAATTTTGGCTCTAAGATCAAACAAATTCTGAACTTGATAAAACTGTGGTCATTTAGAAAACTGACTGTCTTAGGAAGAGTTACAATTGTTAAAACTGTATTAATACCTAAAATTACGTATCTACTAATGTCATTACCAAATCCATCAAAAACAATTATAAATAATAAATTTTTAAAAAATCCCAATTTATTTGGCAAAATAAACCAGAAAACATAAAACGAGAATTATTAACTCAAGATTATAAATATGGGGGTATAAAAATGCCAGATATACAACATGTAATGACATCCTTAAAATTATCATGGACAAGAAGACTTTTTTCTAAATAATAATAAATGGGTCAACTTATTTCAATCTACTACTGGTTTAAGTACAAGGGACCTAATTATATATGGGGACTATTTTATTATATTTAAAAAAGAAAAAATCAAAAACAGTTTCTGGAAAGATGTATTATTCAGTTGGGTATTATTACAAGAAAAACAAAGTTTAAAAACTACAGAAGATATACAAGGACTGAATATTTGGTATAATACCAACATCTTAAAAAGTTACAAACCGTTTCTATATAATGAATATATAAAAAAGGAATAATTTTCATAAACGACATACTCGACAATGAAGGGAATATTTTGGTATTTGAAACGTTTAGAAGAAAATATGACATATTTTTTTTAAATTATGCATCATTAGTAAATGCTGTAAAATCTTTCCTACGTTCATTAAACAATATTAATAACAAAACATTCACATATGTTAAAATTCCAATTTTAACTTTCAAAATGAAAATTCTACTGAACACAAATGCAGGATGTAAAGATCTGTACAATATGTTGAATAAAAAAAACATAACTCCAAAGTCACAGATAAAATATGCAAACAAAGGATTGACATACGACTGTTATACTAAAAATACTATGCTCTACCTTTCTATTGTTTAAAAGATACAACTTTAAGGTGGTTTCAATACAGACTGTTACATAGAATTCTGGCTACTAATACATTTCTTCATATGATACATTATGTTGATTCAAACAAATGCTCTTTTTGTAATAATGAACCGGAGACATTGCAACACCTTTTTTACGACTGCATTGAAGTAAGAAACCTTTGGGAAGCAGTTAAAAAATGGATTTTTGAAAAAACTGGCCTTTGCATCCCACTAAGCAAAAATGTAGTTATGTTTGGAATGACAGATGGTGATCTGGATAACTGTCAATATAAAATATTACATTTACAACATGAAAATACTTAAACAAAGTTTGCACAAAAAGGCCATTGAAAATATCCTGAAAACTAAATTCCAAATAGAAAGATGTATTTATTTTAAAAATTGGCAGTATGAAATATTTAATGAAGATTGGGAGAAATGGTTGAAAATCGGAGAATTAATTGATACTACTTTCTTCAATCTCATAACTGCACATTTTGTTAACCTAAAGGAAAATCTGGGCTTGCTTGGATATACGAAAACTTCAGTAAAACCAGAAAACTAATCTTAATCTACAATACGAGTAAATAATACATGCTTCTTTCTCTCTTTTTAGTTTCTGTTTATCTTTCCTCTTTTCCCCCCATTCATTTCATCTGTCCATTCTCTTTCCCCTGTCCCCCTCAGATCAAAACCATTATTGTATTCATATTTGTGTATTGTTTTTAAACAAATTCAAATTTATGTAACTAGAAGTTGTTTCAGTAGTGTATAAAAACATTGTAAAACCATCAACATTTTAAACATCGCAATCTATTTAACAATAATGGAAAAAAAGTATATTTTAATATAATTATTTAACGTATTAATGGCATGTAGAGTAGACATGTAGATCTATAGGCATTGATTTAACACACACACACACACACACACACACACAAAAATAAAAATAATAATAATTTGAGACTCGGTCGGTGGCCAAAGACATAATGTAGGAAACTTTACGCCTGTAACTCACTTGTAAGCGATGTTCTACAGATGTTTGCAAAAAGTAAACGCTGTCACCGACAGCATAAATAGTAGACACGTTCCCTTCATTCACTTTCATAAACTAAACGCGAATAGGACCATTCCTTCCAATATAACTAAATGATCCGTAAAAATGCATACGTCATTTACCAAATTACGTCATTTACAAAATAAATTCAGTTATGTATTAATTATAAGATTTGACCGCAATTATTTTTTGGTTCATGCAAGTATGAACCGAAAAAAAACGATGTCCATACTTTTGTATGACCCACTACACGGAGTCATACAGTGTGTACATACTTGCATGAACCAAAAAATAATTGCGGTCATTTCTAATATATATATATGTGTGTGTGTGTGTGTGTGTGTGTGTGTGTGTGTGTGTGTGTGTGTGTGTAAAATATATTATCTCAAGCCCCTTGCTACTTTAGAGGAGAGGTGCCAGCAACACAGAAGGATTTTCTATTCGTATGTATGTATGTATGTATGTATGTATGTATAGAAAATCCTTCTGTGTTGCTGGCACCTCTCCTCTAAAGTAGCAAGGGGCTTGAGATAATATATTTTATATATATACACACACACACACACATACATACATACATACATACAATAATATGTACAGTATAATGGTGGGGAGTGATTTTTTACATAATATGGTAAATGTCAAAATCACAATACAAATATAACTATACAATATAAAACTAGATTAACTCAAATTATTTCTTAAATTGTTTGCCCGAATTAAATATTCCCAAGGTTATTGAACTCTTTAATGTTGTCAGTAGTTTTTAGTTGAATTAGCTTAAAAACAACTAGGTCATCTATAATAATACGCTTTAATACATTTCTGTTATTATATCGGTGACATTGCAGTATAAAATGGAAATTGTACATAGTCTGTGTTTTTTTCAACATTTTTATATCTATCAAATTCTATATTTAACTTATGAGCACATATTCTAATCTTTGCAAATTCTTTTAAATAAATGTTTTGCTATAGTTTTTTTTTTCAAATTTAACTTAAATTCGTTTAATAAATATTGATAAAGACTTCCTTTTGGTGTTGTTTTTATTCTACTACAGCATTCCTGCATAAATACATCCCGTAATCTTTCTTTTATTATGGTAAAAACACATTTGCGTAACATAACTTAATCCAAAATGTTACAATTCTTAATTTACTCACTATCTGCATCAAAAAGGGACCTAGTCCATTATATATAAAATCGTTACACGTGCCTTTACGTATTCCTAGTATTTGTTTTACAGAACTGTACATGCAATGTCTTTATATCCTTAGCTTTATGAAATCCCCATATTTCACAACCATAATATAAAACACCATTTACATATGTATCGAATTTAGATAACATTGTTTCAATGTTAAAATAATTTTAATGCAAATACCTAATACTGCAAACAGTGCATTCCGACCTTGTTATGCAATTCTTTTTTGTGTGCGTTTAAACTTACCATTACAGAAAAAAAATAAACCAAGATAATTAAACTCATCAACAACTTCTAATTGATTTCCGTTGTAAAACCATACTTCATTATTTTGTATTTTTCCTCCGTTTCAAAAAATAACAATCTTTGTTTTATCCATATTAACAGTTAAATCCCATTTTAAGGTATGATTTGATAATTGTTGTTTATGACGAACACAACGCGGATTATGAAATGTTGCAATGATTTTGTTACTGTTTTTGTTGTTGTTAACGTTTATGTCGAACGCAACGCCGATTATGAAATGTTGTTGCAGCTACTAGCCCATTAAGTCAGCATTACTTCTATCAACGCTGACACTACGAGAAAACGCTTGCGCCAGCCGTCTTCGAAACAAAGAGTTGAATCCCACATACAGAAAGAAATTTATCGAGTGGTTGATCATTTCACAAATCCTGGAAAACTTCCCAAAAACTTCCATGATTTCTTCATCGTATACCGCGGCACTGAACGGGCGCATGAACTTTAAATTGATGTCCACGAACATAGGCAGGACTAGGATGATGTAAGACATGTGGACGCTCACCAGCATGGCCGAAACTCTCGTGTATGGATCGGCAAGTTTCGCCGATGACGTCATCACCGTTCGCGCCCGCCTGTGCCTGACGAGGGTCCAGCATATGATGGGTGTGAGGGTGATGAGGATCAACATGGGCGCCACACCCGACAGAGAGGATCCGAGAAGCAGCATGACCTTTCCTTGGACTCTCGTCTCATTCGTGGCTATGGAAGGCAGACATGCTGACCCACGCACACCAACGTTCTCGGTGGAGAGACCGCTGAACGTAATGGCCACGGAACCGATAACAACCATGGCAGCGATCGTGTTATGTCTGGTGCAGATCTTTTTCACCTTCAGCGGGTAGCAGATGGCGAAGAAACGCTCGATGCAGATGACCACCACTAACCAGGACGATGCCATCTTGGCGGCTCTACGGACGAAGTGGAAAGTCTTGCAGCCAGCATTGCTGATGGCAAGAACGTCCATGCCCATCATGTCAATAACGAAAGGTTTGTTGATCGCTATCGCGCACAACATGATCGTGTCCACTATGGCTAGACCTGTCAGGATGATGCTCCAGGTCATCGTTCTGAACGGAAGCGTTATCATGGTGAACACAGACAGACTGTTTCCAGTACAGCCTACCACGAAACACACAGGAACAATAATCATGTATACGTAATCATTTTTGTTTTTCACTGAGAGATATGGCGACTGAGAAAACATTTCTGTATCTGTAGATGTGATGTTGGAATAGCCATATTTTTCTGATGTCACTGTAGCATTTTCTTCAGAAGAATCGGTTTTCGTTAAATAAGGAGCTACACTGCTGACACGTGTACGGTTTGCGGAAGGTTGGTCTGTTGTGTTGGCGTCTTCTGAAAATGGGCTTGTCCTCGTTTGGTTATCATATGGCATGCTTGAGGTGCAGTTAGTACTGCCTAGTGTAGCGTTGTTAAGAGCTGCTGCGATTCCAAGCATTATTATAATCAACTTTTCTACGATCATCTTCGCAAGTTATCTGGGGAAAAAAAGGAATAAAATGAAAGAATTTTATAATTTCCTGTGTATTGCCCACTGCACCAGATAATCCGCATTTAGCAATAAAGGGTTGTTTGTAGAAACTAAGATTATCAGAAAAGAACGGAACTTTATTCACTCAAAACACCATCTGTGTTACATTTGTGATGGTTTACAAACATTTCGGCAGCAAGAATACTGCTTAAAAATTAATACAATCAAACATTCAAATAATTAAATAAATAAATTTACAACACATAGTTAATCACTTCCACACAATAATATGCATGTAATATAATCAAACTTACAAATACGTAACTTATGAAAAATAAATGTTTGTAAACACGTTGTTAATCAAATTAATAAATATACATAATTTCTTTATATTTAATATTTTTGTGGGGAGTTAAATAACTGACTTAATTTGAAGATAGCTTGCTCTGACATATAGCCCGCACCGGCCTCAGTGGTGTCGTGGTTAAGCCATCGGACATATGGCTGGTAGGTACTGGGTTCGCAGCCCGGTAATAGTCATGGGGGGGGGGGGGGGGGGGGATTTTGTTAAGACTATGAACAAGCCGTGGTTTAAAAAAGACTGTGTAGGGTGTATATAGTGAAATCCCTCAATACCGGACCCTCAGTAAACCGGAATTCCCTCAAAACTGGACGTTTTAAACGGTCCCGTGATTTGCGTATCTTTTAACACTAAAATATTTAACACTCTAAACCGGAAACCCCTATAAACTGCACCGGGCGAAATTATCCGGTCCCATTGATGTTGGTGATGAGTTTCACTATATTTTTAAATTTACGTCTTTATCTACTGATCGAAATGTGTATATACCTAGTTACTATACCAATAGAGCAAGTGCAATTACCTTTTACCAGTTATTTTCTACAACTAAAAAATCACTTTTGTGTAAACTATGTAAATATTTGCAAATTGTCATTGAGAGGGTCAGTCTTCCGGGTTAATATTACTTAAATAGTATGTCCATTACCACTACAGAAAACACTTTGTAACTTATTTTGTTTATATTTTCTCCATACTGCACTCGGTGCAGTTTATGAGAATAAAATTCTTGTCTTGTCTTGTCTTGTTCCTTTAATGCATTACTGCAGTACTTACACTTTGAATACCCACTCAGCCGATAACGTGATTGCGTACGCAGAGCTAATTTACATGGGCGTATGCTCCAGTGTCACTGTTGTGCAGGTGACACATATTTAAACAGCTTTGATGTTTAAATAATTGGAGGAAACACGTGTACCTCCCTTTATTCTGAGCTCGATTATTACAAAGTTAGATTAAAATGCATGTACGTCTTGATTACCGCAATGAACTTAGGAAATTTAATTAATTTTTCCAATTGTTCAATTTGCTTTACAAAATTTAACAAAATAAAGAGTAACCAAGAGTAAAATTGCTTGTCAACAGTGTTTCATTTTAGTATTTACTTTGGGCATGAAACACCACCATGTTGAATTATCGCTTGATGATAAACTTAAAATAATTCGAAAGTTCGAAAGTGTACCTGTTTTTTTTTGGTAGTTTTATTAGTTACTATATCAGTAGAGAACACCAGCCAACAAACGGTTTACCTCGATACTGAAACCTCAGTAAACCGGATACCCCGGAAAACCGGAATTTTTCCTTGGTCCTATGGCTGTCTGGTTTTGAGGGGTTTCACTGTACTACCAGATCAAATCTCACAGACGACAATAGTAACATATGTGACTAAAACTCCTACCTGAAGCGTATCAATCGACATAAACGCCACGGATATAAATTCTACCAACCTCCCTCTTAATGTGAATCAGAAACAATTGGGGATAAAGCTGCTCATTTCTGAGATAACGGGTGGCGTTGATGACTACCTATAGTTCCGCAAAAAAAATCGAGTAAATTTTTTACAGGTACCCCATACATGTTTCAAGCACAAGGCTACTTGACACTGTGGTACTAGATGAAATAAAACTGCATTCATTTTTTTTAACCCAGATGAAACTATTTTTTGTAGAACCAACACACTCACATTTATCACCAATCACAAGACTTGTGGTCTTAACTTCTCTATTAAAGGTTGGGTGCACCTCGAACTTTGACCCAGCCGGAAGTTATTTGGTTTAGTACTACCACTGCAAGAAATACACTTCTCTGACAGCACGCGATGAAGCTGGACGTATGTTCATGTGCTCTCGACTTGCTCCCCCCCCCCCCCCCCCCCCCCACCTGGAAGGACTGCTTGTTAGTTACGGGAAGCTGTTAGAATACCGCGTCGCTTACACCGGGTCACGGGCAACTGTGACTTTGGTGTATGGCGACGCGGTCACTCAGAAGAGGAAGGGAAGGGGAACTAGAAGGAGGAAACGTGTGCCAGGGGCGGCACAGGAGGGGGACAAAGCTGACGGCTCAACCGCGTCGCCGCCCCCACCCTCACCTGGAAGGACTGCTTGTTAGTTACGGGAAGCTGTTAGAATACCGCGTCGCTTACACCGGGTCACGGGCAACTGTGACTTTGGTGTATGGCGGCGCGGTCACTCAGAAGAGGAAGGGAAGGGGAACTAGAAGGAGGAAACGTGCGCCAGGGGCGGCACAGGGGGGAACAAAGCTGGCGGCTCAACCGCGTCGCCGCCCCCACCCCCACGACCCAACAAGCCAGCTGTTTCAACGCAGACTGGCCAGCTCAACGAGTCGACGCCAGTGTTGGACACCGCCATGTGCGAGACTCCACGGCCGGCGTCTTCCGTTCCAACCCCTCCGCTTGTGTCCGCGTCGAGACCCCCACCCCCGGGGACTCCGCAGCGACCAAGCCGGATGTTGGTGTTGCGAAACGGAAGGCCGTCACTCCTCCGAGTGACCAGCCAGCCAAAGCCCGGCCTTCCGCCTCCGCCCGAGGCAGGGATTTCGCCGCCTAGAGTCTCGCAGTGTCGAAGATAAAGGGCCAGTACTCAAAGTACTTAGTCGGGGACACACCACACACGGCCTCACTGCCGGGAGGCGTCATCGAAGGATCCTTCAAGCGCTTCCCAGCCGGTGTCACGAAATAGAATCGCCCCCGTAACATTTTCGCCCCCCGGCGAATCTATTTCGAAATAAAACCTCCCCCCTTGAAATAGAATCGCCCCGACCCACGAAATAGAATCACCCCCATAAAATATTCGCCCCTTACTCATTTTTAGTTATTCTGTCATTTAATGAACAATATTCAGGTAAATTATTGTTGAACATATTTATATCACTGTTATGTTTTATACACGTGAGCATGCCACACACGCGCACACACACATAAATAGACACACACACGCACATATACATACATATACACATATGATACAGACCCTCGCAAAGATAAACACACGCACATACACACGCACACATCCAACTTCAGTTACTGGAATAATGTAGCCTATTAATTATGCATTTGAATTGTCAAATATTTGTAAGCAAATATAATGAAAGTTTATAGCTAGATACTTCTTCAAGAATTGTTTGTTTCCTTTCTGCAAACAGTAAACACCTGTCTTAATGTGGTGGTACTAAACATTTTATATGTGTTATAACGCTACTAAAATGATGTTCTTAGATGATATTTTACAGCGTACATGTATAAGTATAATTCCATGAGTATTGTTTAAGGTCAGATGTAGCGCACTAAAAGTACATATTAAAAATGAGAACTATAAGAATGGTTTCTAACACCCACAGGAGGAAATGAGTATCACATTTGAATACATGTACAATGTTTGAAGTGTAATAATTAAACCTTGAACTTTCGTTTACCGTTAATTTTGGATTTCATCTGACCGAATGTTTTGTGTTTTAATGTTTTTTTAAAACATAAATCATTTACCGATTTATATTGTTGTGCAATGTCGGTGTCATTGTTACATTTAAAAGCAATGTTCTATTTCACGTCTCAGTTATGTTCAATGGGATTTGTATTACTATGTTATTTTTCATTCATGAGTTCCTAGCGTACTTTGAAACAATGTTAAAAATAGGTTAGACGCGCACATCGTTTAACTATAGGATACACCACGGGTAAGATCAAAGGTACCGACTCCAAAGCGTGATACAATAAATACAATTTCACACCCACGAACACTCCTGTCCACTTTGATGTTAGATATACAATGTAGTAATTAGAAAATATCAAGGATAATGACTGATACAGTGTAACTAAACTTATTTAATATTTTCCTATATAAGGAAGGTAAAATTTTGTTCACAATACATCACTCATTCTTATGTAATTTTGCCAACGTTTGCTGCTGCTGTATGTGAAGCTAATTATCTTACGCAATATGAACTCCACTGCTGCTCGGGTTTTGATCAACTATCTTGCTTCGTCCTACTATCCAGAAGACTATACCAAGAGTCAAAAGCGACGTCTGCGAGAAAAGGCAAAGGTGTTTACACTTGAAGACCGTACGCTGTACCGCATAGGACACAATGGAAAGCGTCAGAAGGTTGTTATCGGAGAAGAAGAAACAATGACCTTAATGCAATCCCTTCACAGTCACCTTATAGGAGGGTGTCACTTTGGCCAAAACGCGACCATCAAGAAATTATCTGACAGGTTCTGGTAGAAAACGATGACGGCAGATATCAAAACATTTTGTCAACAGTGCCAAAGATGTCAGAGATCGAATGCAAATAATAAGCCGCCGGTTGCCACCCTTCACCCTGTTCCTGTGAAAGGACTGTTTCACAGGTGGGGGATTGATCTTGTAGGACCCTTGAAGGAGACCTCCGACGGAAAGCGTTACGTCATCGTCGCAACAGAGTATCTGACAAGATGGGTCGAGGTAGGAGCATTAGAAAACAAATCTGCCGAGAGTATCCATGCCTTTCTATTGAGTTTGGTATACAGATACGGCTCAACCGAGGTATTGCTGCACGATCAAGGACGGGAGTTTTGCAATAAACTAGTGCGAGAGTTGTGCGATACCATGGACATGGACCAAACAATGACATCGGCATATCATCCTCAGACAAATGGTCTAACAGAACGATTTAATCAAACCATGGTTACTCAACTTATGAAGCTGGTAAACGATGAGTGCAACGACTGGGATCAGTACATACATGCCATAGCCTTCGCCTACCGTACAAACAAACAGAGTTCTACAAAGTATTTGCCATTTGAATTGCTTTATGGTCAGAAGCCCCGACTCCCCGTCGACCTAGAATACCAGGTAGACGATGCAACATGTGATGTGGACATGGATGATGTCGGCACCAGAATGAAGCAGCTGGCAGACCTGACCAAGCATCGTGACACCGCCCAGGACAACATATCAGATGCCCAGAAGAAACAAAAGAAACGATACATTAAGCACAGAGGATCCATATTTGAGGTAATTAATTTATGGTATGCCTTTTTGCTTCGTAGACAAGCACTGTGTTGTAATACGTAAACTATACAATTGAAAAAAAAACCCGAAACATTTCTTAAAAATATTTTTTTTTTTTAATATTCCTAGGTAAAAAAAGAGCATTATATTATCAAAACGTATATTAACTGATACATTTTGTATTGAGTTGTATTAGTTTAAAAATTATTTTTGGTATATATGCATATGATAAAATATATTATGGGTCAGTGAATTTTCAGTCTGAGCCAGTGCATTTTTAAAATCAATGACTTAATATGTTGTTTCAGTGCTACCAAAAGACATAAGCTGGTAGCCCGGGTGGCTACCTGTAAAAAGTTAAGTTCAAGGCCTGTAGGCTTTCTCCGGGTTCAACCGAAATGATCAATGTTTGCAATGACTACATCTTACTAAATTTAATATATTTTAATTACCAGATTGGCGATCACGTGGCGATAGTCAACCGTCGACGAGATACCAGAAAGGGAGACAAACTCGCACAACGATTCAAGGGGCCATATACAGTGACGCAAACTTTAGAGAAAGGACTCTACGTATTGAAGAAGGGTGATGCCGTGCTGAAAACCAAATACAATGCCGTGAATCTTAAGAGGTGGAACAAACCTGAAAGTGCAACAAAATCTGTCAGGACAGAAGAGCTGCCACAAAGGTCGTCGAAATGGGTACCAAAATTTAAACTGAACGAGTGATCGATGCAACATTCTCAACGGTGCATGGTTGAGCGACAGAGTGATTGCTGCTTGCCATATGCTCATCACAGTCTACTGGTATTCAAAATCAGTCTACACTACTGAAGCAGACAGCATTCAAGCCAATGGATACCACTGTGCAAATCTTACATGACCATGATCACTGGGTGACTGTTTCTGGGAGTAAGGATGGAATTCAATTCGCTGACAGCATTCCATCTCATCCCATTACTGACAACATAAAACGGCAAATGAAAGAAATTTTCAAGAATCGTTTGAACACAGATGGGTCATTTACAGTGACAGTTCTAGATGTTCAGCCTCAGCCGAATGGGAATGATTGTGGGGTCTTTGCAATAGCCAATGCCTTCCAGTTGGCCCAGGATATGTCTCCCTCAGTGAAATATAACATTGCCAATATGCGCAATCGTATCTTAAAATGTATTGAAGACAGGAAGATGCGAGCATTCGATTATATGTCACTGAGAAAAAAATCGATGGATAAAATCGTGTGCATCTAAGAAGAAAAAAGACTCGTGTTTATATGATAGGACTTCATAACTTCGTTCTCTTTATTTACTATATTTTATGCAAGTATTGCATTTTGGTTCCCTGATGGATACTTAATTTGAAATAAAATGTTTATGGTTTGATTTGAATATAATGTCATTTGTTGTTATACGATACCAAGAGCTTCTGAGAAAGTATGGAATTATTAGTTCCCACTATATATCCTCTATCCACTCCACCCCACCCCACCCCCACACACCCACTGTAATAAAATTATCACGGATGTGAGATTCTATTTATCACATAGTTATTTATTATATAGACTAACCGGAGAGCTAAATACATTATCATAGTAGACCAACATATTACTGGTGGAGTAAAACAAACTTTCTCTACTATGCAAATTATAATAGTGCACTAGCAGGAGAATGAAACAAGAGAAGCTCACCCTGTGTGTGTATATACATCATCATATTAGATAAGTACACTGCCAGGATAGCCCAAAACTCTCCTACATATACGCCACTACATCAGTAGAATCACTTGTATAATGGATAATAAAGTGACCCCTATAATTATATAATTCAGTTTACAATAGAAGTCGTCACTACAAGCGAAACATATTATCCGAGTTTTATATATTTGACGGAGAGTATATGTTTTTATTCAAATCATATCCATGGATTAATGTCTTTCTGAAATGTTTTAAAATGCATGACGTATGAATACCTTATGGAGGAAATCGGGGCACTGCATTCACAAATGAAATAAAGAAATAAAATATCGTCTATAGTCTCTATACTATAGATAGAAATTAATTATAATCATAGACAGTGTAAACTAAAGGTAAAATAGAGGGTATTCTTCTAATGTAATGTTGTATAATTAGAGAGTAATTCGCTTGAGAACTGTTTCCAAAAAGTGTAATATATACACAGAACTTCACATACGTTTTTTTTCGTTCCTATTTATTGCACGAGTTTATTGTGCGCAAGAATAATATATAGCACGAGACCGCGTAGCGGTCGAGTGGTATATATTCAATATTCGGCCGAGCAGTCAATTCTTTTATTTTTGGCTTGTAACTTTTTTTCTTCTTTTTTGTAATTCTATTAACCTTTTTACTAATTAATATTTTCAAAATTCTGCCCATTTTCAACTCTATCCCCCACCCCCACCCCCACCCCCATCCCGAGTCAGGCCACCGATCTTATCAGAGGTCGGACTCTGGATGGGCGTATTCGAAACCCTAGTGGTATATGGGCACGTCAAACTAGTTATCTATCTATCTATGCAAGGAATACGTTGCATAAGGCCAGACGTAATCACCACCAACAAAAAGTACAGACAGTCTATAAGCTTTAAAATCTTTCGAGTAGACAATACAAAAATACAAAGAAATGTTTTAACGACGCACTCAACACATTTTATTTACGGTTATATGGCGTCAGACATATGGTTAAGGACCACACAAATATATAGAGAGGAAACCCGCTGTCGCCACTACATGGGCTACTCTTTCCGATTAGCAGCAAGGGATCTTTTATTTGCGCTTCCCACAGGCAGGATAGCACAAACCATGGCCTTTGTTGAACCAGTTATGGATCACTGGTCGGTGCAAGTGGTTTACACCTACCCATTGAGCCTTGCGGAGCACTCACTCGGCGTTTGGAGTCGGTATCTGGATTAAAAATCCCATGCCTCGACTGGGATCCGAACCCAGTACATACCAGCCTGTAGACCGATGACCTAACCACTACGCCACCGAGGCTGGTACAAACATACAATTAAAAAAATGTAGTGGTGCCCATGGAAAGCAATTAGAGAATGATCTTTCTAAAACTATACAAACTGACCCTTCGTTAGAAGAATATTTTTAATTATTATTTTAAAGATATTAAATTATAATGTCAACTTGTGTGATGTAATTGAGATTGCTGAATCAGTTAATGCAAACAACATTTTAAATATGCCTATATCTGGTGTGAAATTCTTAAAGTCGTAAAACTTCTTTAAAATAATAAGACACCAGGCCACGATGAAATTATAAATGAATACATCAAATCTACAGTTGACAAGTTCTTGTTGGTTTATGTAGATTTATTTAATTTAATTATTATAACAATATATAAAAAACACGGAGATAAGAGCATTGCTGAGAACTATAGACCAATAACCTTATTACCGTGTTTTAGTAAGTTGTTCACGAACGTTCTTAACAATGGACTAACTGAATATGTCGAGAGCAGTGACATATTATCAGAAGCCAGAGTTGGTTTCAGAAAAGGTTATTCCACTAATGATCACGTATTTTTGCTCTATGTAATAATTAAACTGTTTAAAAGGGAAAGAAAAGGAAATTATACTCTGATTTTATCGATCTCAAAAAAGCTTTTGATACCATTTGGAGAATAAGACTGTGGTCTAAATTATTAAAATATAACATTGATTGGACATTTTTCAGAGTGATTCATAAAATGTACAGTCGAGTTAAATCATGTATCAGAAAGGATTGTGAACTATATTTTATGTGCGACATAGGCGTGAGACAAGAAAATTTTTTATCCCCTAGTTTATTTTCGTTGGTTTTAAATGATTTGGAGGACTATTTAAAGTTGCAAAAGTGCAAAGGTAGTACGATTAATGGTTTTGATTTTGATATATATGTTGACAGGTCTAACGATTTTTATTATGTTATATGCTGACGACACCGCCCTCCTGGCTAGAAACGAATATGTTAAATACTTGTGACAACTATTGCAAGACATGGAAATTAACAGTAAACGTGTCACAAATAAAGATTGTCATATTCGGAGGTTCGAAAAAGGACTTCAAGAAAGTTTTCTTATTTAAACACTTTTGAGATTGAGAATGTAAATAAATACAAATACTTGGGAATATGGTTCGAAAAAAAAAAAATTCAAGTTATGCTAAAACCACTTGGCACCACAAGCTCGCAAAATTATGTTTTTTATCCTAAAGAAATCAAATGAATAGTGTTTGTCAATTGACTATCATTTAAAATTATTTGATGCAATTGTTGTTCCTATATTACTCTATTGTTGCGAAATCTGGGGATTTGAAAATATTAATATCTTAGAAAATGTACATCATACCAGTTTTTACGATATTTAGCAAATGCAAGAAAAAGCAGACCTGTTTGTACGTTATATGGAGAGAGTGGGGAAAAACCACTACTGCTTAATATATATATATATATATATACAGTAAAGTACTCTTATAACGAACTGCATGGGACTAGGACCATCGGTTCGTTATAGCAGCATTTCGTTGTAAACATTTACAGAAGTTAGCCGTTTTCATTCAGGAAGTCGGCCATTTTGGATTTTTCAAATTTAAACACTATAATCACAAGAATTAGTGGGGTTTTTTTTTTAATATTTCGTTTATTATCACCAATAGAAGCAAAATATGCAAATAAATACAGCATGTTGAATCACATGAGTGTTCAGTCAGTCATGTTTTGAAACAAAGTTGCTTATTTTGTCTGTTTAGTGAGCATTGGTCGCATAGCCTGCAGGGCTGTAGCGATTTCGGCAATCGAATGAAACCGTGTTATCGTATTA
This sequence comes from Gigantopelta aegis, assembly GCF_016097555.1. Classification (NCBI taxonomy): domain Eukaryota; kingdom Metazoa; phylum Mollusca; class Gastropoda; order Neomphalida; family Peltospiridae; genus Gigantopelta; species Gigantopelta aegis. The sequence continues at coordinate 21,088,554 of NC_054700.1, read as the reverse complement.
TTGTAATATTTGGAAACTTAAAATAAATACTACAAAAACAAAAGTCTTAATTTTTAATGGAAATTCTAAAGATTATAAATATACTTTTAAGATTTAAAAAACTACTCTCGAAAATGTCAAAGAATACAAATATTTAGGTGGCATTTTTACTAAACTAAATAAATTCAAAAATACTAAGATTAGACTTAAACAACAGGCGACAAAGGCTATGTATTTCGTTCTGGCAAAAGCAAAAGATCGTCATCTATCAATAGAATGTAAACTCAAAATGTTTGACTCGATGGTTCTGCCAATATTATTATATGGATGTGAAATATGGGGATTCGAAAACAACGACATCTATAACTCTGTTCAAATCAATTTTATTAGACATATTTTCCCTGTGAAAAAAAGCTTCCCCAATTTGCATGTTATATGGTGAACTTGGTAGAATGCCAGTCGAGTTGTCTATCCACAAAAGATTAATTTGTTATTGGGCACGAGTTATCTCGGGGAAACAATCTAAACTATCTCTATTATTATACAAATCAATGATGAGAGACTATATTAGCAATGGAACTAACTATAACTGTTAAAAATATTTTAGATTATCTAGGAATGAGTAATATATGGCTATCACAAACCTTTCTATCGGTAAAATGGCTATCACAACAAATTAGCATACGACAAAACGACCAGTATTTACAAACATGGAAAACTAATATTTCAGAATCATCGAGAGGTAAAACCTACGAATATTTCAAAGACCAACTAAAGTTTGAAAATTATCTTAATATTATTCCTGAAAAATTATGGACTGTTATGATAAAATTTAGGACTTCTAACCATTATTTACCTGTTGAGACTGGACGTTGGAATACAGTTCTATTAGAAGATAGACTTTGTACTATTTGTGATGAAAACGAAATAGCAGACGAATTTCATTATTTATTTGTATGTAGTTTTTTTCAGTAATACCCGGAAAGAATGTTTACGTCCATATTATTATATACGACCAAATATATATAAATTTAGAGAACTTATGAGCAGTAAAAGAATAAGCACACTAAAAAATTAGCCAAATTCATGAATATAATTTTTCAAGTATTTAAACGCCCATAACAACAACAATACCCAACAACAACCAAAATTACCATATATTAACCAGTTAATGAAACTAAAGGTCAACATAGAACTATACTTGATATATTTTAAATCGTATTACATTATTTTATGTCTTATTGTTATTTTATAAAATAAAAATAAATTATTATTATTATTATTTATTTATTTTATTTATACCTATATATTGTAATACCAATAATTATAAAGTACACAGTCGTAACTGAAATTTTCTGAATAATTATATTTTACAATATACCTCTACTTTGTTACATCGCAGAATGCATCTATATGGTTAATACACATATCTCTATAATGTAATATCATGTATTTATATTATTAATACACATATCTTTATAATGTAATGTCATGTATTTGTATTTGTATTTGTATTCATATATGTACCAAGCAATGTATCCTCCTGTTAACCATCTTGTCAAAATCAGAATATGTATGTTCCACTTACGCCGTTGCATAACGGCCTGAGTGTAATAAAGTTCCGTTCTGTTCTGTGTCCGTCATGTATGTATGTATGCCCACAAAAGACTGTCAAGTCAAATGTCGGAAATTAACGTGCTTATATCAAATGAATGTTCAAGCACGCCTGTTGTGGACACAATGTCCGACTTAGGCCAGGCATTGTACCCAAAACAAAAAGGGGAAGGGGGAAAAGGCTTCTGCAAATTGCAATAAAAAAAAAATAAAAAAAATCATAATCTGGAAATTTAACTTAAATGCCAAATAAATACTTTATGTGCGGCGAGCCAAACAAATTGAGGAAAATTAGACGCAATTTTGACGGTTTTCTAATAATAAATATTTTAATTAGGACTCCTAAAATTAAATAATTTTGAACCGGAAGTAAAAGCAGTCCTAAAATAGAACCAAGGGGCATCTCTAATGTGGGTTCGCAATTCTCACACCAGTGAGTCTAACTTCCAAAAATTTAATTCCTACAAGTTATAAAAAAAGATGTAAACTGGAAGTAATCCAGTATACGGTTAATTACTGCCATTATCAAGTTAATAATAATAATATATGGGTATACCAAGTTAACACCTTGAGCATAGGAGGTCCACTTTCATTTTAATTAAGTTGTCTGAAGCAAATCCCAGCTTTTCCTCTAAGACAAACCAACTATTAAATTAGTTACCAAATATATTCTATTACTAAATATATTTAAAAATCAACTCGAAGGTATATTTCAAGGGCGAGGAACGGCACAGGTGCAACCTACTTTCCTCTTTCCCTTTTCCTTTTTTTAAAAATTTAATTTGGTTTTACATATTCGTTAATATTATATCTATTGTGTGTAAAGAGGGTGAGAGTTGGGGCTACACCTATCCTTAAGCCAAAAGGGTGCCTGGCTCACTACCACCTATCTGTTGGACCTACCAGCCCCAACTCGCACTTCTTCACACAACCAGATACAAAATAGTATCCGTCATGATTGGGACTGGGAAACTCTATTTACGTGCCCCTATCCACGAAGGTTCAGGCACGCCCACCACGGATTTAGCCTCTGACTTCGCCAGTGACTAACTCCGGAGCAGGAGGGGGGTGGGGGGGGGGGGTAAGTTTGAGGTGGGCGGAATTTGGAAGAAAGCCATTTAGTAAGGTCAACGCGAGCGCGGACCAAATAGCAGACACTTCGTAAACTTGAAGTACACCGAGTGGGAGCCGTACTCTGATTGGCTGAATTTCGATTCCTCGGTGATGCCTGTATTTTACCTAAGTCTACAAAGAGTAACTGCATCCAAAAACATGTCCGGACTCTAAAATTAAACCCAAAATAGTTAAGACTGCTCAGCCAAAAGGTTTTTAAGGTGATTTTGAGCAATTGAACGGGCGCCAAAGTAAAATGCGTTAGACTACTTATAAAAAAATAAACATAAGAATTTTGAACTGCTTCCAAAACGTTTAAAGTCTAACTAGCCCAATAAAAGAGGTTGGTACTCACGGAGGAAAGGTTGACTAGGGGGAGGAGAGCCAAACCCTGGTGTCCAGATGGGGGATCAGCTGGTGTATATCCGGCTTCGCTAGCAGTCTAGTGATCACAGGATACTGTTTGCTGAACACCTTCTTCATCAGGCGATGAATCGAAATGTTGTCCATTTCTGCAAACAGTAGAGCCTGGCTGTAGCGGTTGTCCAGATGATGGGTAATACTCACAGCCGACCGCCCATCCTTGAAGGTCACTGGGTGCATCTCAAATTCGCCTTCAGCGTTCGGGATGTCCTCGAAGTTCCGGCATCGAGGTACTGCCAAGAGACGTTTGATGTCCGGAACGTCAATTACAGCGCATTTGGAGAAGCGGCGATCAAGTTTCCCGTGCAGAGTCCAGGAGTCCATGGATTCGCCGGACTTTGCACCTTCGGGTGGTGGCGGAGGTTGTTTTGGTGGTGTTCTGATGTTGGTAACGGTTGTCGCCACTTCTGCCTTGCGCTTTCCAACAGCTCCTTGGCGGTCCGGGATAGCCATTGGTGACACCGGTAAAATTGGTGACACATCAATGCTATCCAGAGTATGACGTGGCGAAGTGCTGGATCGAGTCGGAGTTCTAGTTACACTAGCCTCGTGAGCTCGGACCGCATCCGAAGTGGGAGCTGGGCCAGTCGAAACTGGCTTCTCTTCCTTCTTCTCGGTGGAAACTGCAGGTAACGGCGAAGCAGAAGGAGCCGCTGCCGGTGGTATAGCCACCGGGGTTGGCCCCCCCTGAACCGTTCCTGGCGGGTTTCTCCTCTTCTTCCTCGTCCTCCTCTTCTTGGTTGGAACCGGGTCGCCGTACACCAAGGTCACGGTTGCCTGTGACCCGGTGTACGCGACGCGGTATTCCAACAACACTCCATACGTTGTTATGAGTCCCCCCTTAGGGGGGGGGGGGGTAACTCCAGAGAGCATGCACACAGGTCCTGCTTCATCTTAAACAAAATTGGAAAATGTCCGTCATGATTGCGCATCTATCGAATACTGTTCAACATTTCATAACATTTGTGTTACCTACTTTCAAAACAAAATATCCGATTATTTAACGCTAATTACAATGACTGTATAGTGAGTTTCACGTGTCAGTCTTATTGTTGGATACCGGTACTTAAACAAGCAGTGAGGTGAGAGCAGAGCTCACTGCATTAATCCCTTAATTGATACCAATCTACTACGTAATGACAAGCGGTCGTTATCTGATTGGACTTTCAAGTTGTCAAGGTCTTTATTCACATTAAGCTTTACAGCTCATCTGTTCATATATAAACAAAAATACATAACCACAGGAGAACAAACTTCAATAAACAAGAAAGCATACATGTCACATAAAACAAATAAACTACACACATATGGAAAATGCCTTTAAAAAATTATTTTCTTAATTTAACTGCTTTAAATAAATATTTTCCAAAATTATATAAAGTTTTAGAATTTTGTACATTATATAATTGCAGTAGCTTAAAAAATTATGTTTTTTTCCAGTAATAAGGTTTAATGTTGTTTTTTTCTCAAATCAGTATATAAGGGGCATTTTAAAATAAAATAAAACTCATCTTCCATAACATTTAAACAGTGAAAACATAATCTATTATGTCGCTGTGTATGACTATATCTGCCAGTTTCAATTGCTAACATATGAGATGACATTCTAAATTTTGACACATATTTTCTATAAAGTACTGGAAGTGGTTTCCGTAAATAAAATTGCAGATTGAATGTATCTGTAAAATATTTGTACATAATACATTTTGGCGAAATATCAATTTCACTCTTAATATATTGCATAGCTTGGTCTACAATTCTTTGTTTGATTACAGATAAACATCCAAGATATAGTACTTGATTAAACCATATATCCCCCAAACCCAAATTAATCAATTTCTTTTTAATGTGGTATACCCAGTTTTGTTCTTTATAATTTTCTACTCTATCATACAAAAATTCATAACAATTCTTCAATATACAATTAGATGTCACTAACAGCTTACATCAGTATTTAATCATATTATATATCCGCAGGTATCTTAATGGATAACGACCAAGTTCCGCATAAATCATTGCTTTACATGTATATTTTTTAACACCCAACAGTTTTTTTTACAAAATTCCAGATGAATACGCTCAATATTAGCTCCCTTGTGTGAACCCTATACTTCCGATGCATAATACAAAATACTACCAATATAACAATCAAACAATGATAGCATAGTTGCTGGATTGAGATACAGAGCTTTAACATTTCGGTTCAATGCAAAAATAGCTTTTCTACCTTTCTCAGACAATATTTTTTCAGCAATATTAAATTTGTTATTATAGTTTAATACAATACCCAGGTATGTAAAGTTATTCATAATTTCAATAAAATTATCATCGTAGAACCATTTTTTATTCTCTCTAAGTTTACCTGCGTTTCTAAAAACAACAATGTTTGTCTTTGCATTACTTACATTACAGTTTTACATTATTTACAGTGCAATCGTTTTGGATGCTTTGTCGCTAATGCTACTGATTGATAAGATGCAAGTGAGTTGCAGGTGTCAGTCTTCTTCTTGGATACCGGCAAAATGTCAAGGAAGCGATGGGGACTTAAGCAAGTGAACAATAGCAGTGAAGTGAGAACATACCGTTAATTGTTCAATACATAACTCTTAATTGATGCCGATCGACTACGTAAATACACGCGGACATTATCTAGCTGATCTTATTAGTATAGTCGTTTTGGATGCATGGCCGTTAATGCTACTGATTGATAAGACACAAATAAGATACAAAACAATTATGATCGGTTCGCTGTATATGCACTAATTTACACTAAAATTCACAATTTTGACCAAAACATTGGTTCATTTTAACAGTTAATTCGCTATACCTAGTTCGTTATATACATTAAAATGTATTAATACTATATAAGGGGGTGTGGTGGGGGGGAATCGGGACTTTACAATCAGTTCGTTCTAACCGGTAGTTTGTTCGTTCTAAAAGTACTTTACTGTATGTATATATATATATATATATATATATATATATATATATATATATATATATATATATATATATATATGCGTACTGTGTGTTTTTGTGCTCATCTTCTGACAGATAGATGTTCCAAGCTGTCAGTAGAGATCAACAAATTATTAATTCATGACAATATACAAATTAGAGATATATTTTATAAACTTGGCCTAAATAATATCCGGGACAAGGAAATGTTTAGTTCAGTAACATAGTTAAAGACATTGGTCAAACAAAGACTTTCAGACCAGTTTTTACAGAATTGGTAAAGTCACATTTCATAATCCAATAAAGGTTTAACTTACAGACTTATTTAAAGACAACTTAGTGTTTGAAACATATCTCAATATACTTGATAAAACTATGTATAATACATTTCTTAGATTTCGTATAGCTAACCATTTTTTATATGTACAAAATTTACAGAAGATAGATGTAAATATATTCACAAATATGTTTTACAAGACAAAATGTAAACAAATTAAAACATCTTTTAATTGTAAAAATATATGCACCCTTAGAAATTTGTGTAGATTTATAACTATTATTAACAAACATTTCTGTTCCTCCTAAGACTTTCATTATTTACAGTTTATGAATTGTTTTTCAAACCATGTCATCTTGATGCTGTTATATTATATTTTTATATTTGTATTCCTCAAATGTCATCGAACGATGACCCTGAGTTTAATAAAGTTCTGTTCTGTTCTGTAAATGAGTATATTAGTGAATACAATTAATGAGTTTGAATTTCTATGACTGAATTACTATCAATTGCGATATTAGACGTAAACATTGATACCGGCTTGTCATCGAGCCAGAGTGGAAAGAAACGATTCAACAAAAAGGTTATACAGCGGATTTGAAATTGACTTTACCCCTCTGATTTAAACAGACAGCTCAGATATCTGACAGATGCCGGGGATAGCGTGCTTTACTCTAAATTGGATATAAGCATGTAAATGAAATAAAAATCAAAAGAATAATTGTAAGTTCAAATAAAATTGTACACTAATATGATTATAATATCAGGGTTTCTGCCACAAGGAAATGTTTGGGTATTGCGCCATGAAACTGAATATTTACAATGCGTGTGTGTTGAATGCAACCGCAGTTGACAGGGTTTTTTTTTTTTTTTTTTTTTTTTTTTGGGGGGGGGGGTCCCTGGAAAACAAATGGTTTAGGGTTAGGGTTAAGAAAATTATACGTAATGATAATGAGTCATTAATTTTGTCAAAAAGTTAACTTAAAATAATAAAATCTGCAAAACGCTTTGGGTATGGCGCCATACCCATTAAGGGGCGGGACGTAACCCAGTGGTAAAGCGCTCGCTTTATGCGCGGTCGGTTTGGGATTGATCCCCGTCGGTGGGTCCATTGAGCTATTTCTCGTTCCAGCCAGTGCACCACGACTGGTATATCAAAGGCAGTGGTATGTACTATCCTGTCTGTGGGATGGTGCATATAAAAGATCCCTTGCTACTAATGAAAAAATGTAGCGGGTTTCCTCTCTATGACTATTAAAAATGACCATATGTTTGACATCCAATAGCCGACGATTAATAAATGAGTGTACTCTAGTGGTGTCGTTAAACAAAACAAATACCCATTTTACCCTCTGGCAGAAACCCTGAATATAACAGACTTAACAGTTACCTGTATGACTCTATGAAACAGGTTTCCTCTCTGCGAAGAATGGACAGCTGGCTGTGTTTTATCTTCTTGTTCTTTAGCATATTAGTCGACTGTGTTAGTGCAATTCGTGCTCACACGTAACAATTTATATATGCAAACTTGATTATCGATGCTATCTGAATTCTAGCCAATCAACGTTCGTCTTTCATCTCTTTAGCCACTGATACGTCGCGTCATTGATGACAAAATACTAACTTCCGTCGAAGAAAGGAAAGTATTTCGACATAATTGAAAAGAAAGAAAGAAATGTTTTATTTAACGACGCACTCAACACATTTTAATTACGTCGACATAATTGAAGACACAGTTGATTTGCTATATTACTGGTAACAGCGATTATTTAGTCTCACAAAATACACGATTAAGGCCGCAACAGGAATCCGTTTTACTTATAGATTTTTTATTTTAGAAAAAAAAATAAGACACCCGCCGTCCGCATTTTGTTTGACGTTCATCATCATCCATTATTACGATGTGTCGTGCCGCGTCATTATTTCACATCGAAAGAACTTAATGTCTTACCGATGGGTCTAGGTTTCTTGGGGTGAAACATATTGCCTTTTTATTTAATTTCCGCTGCGGCACTATTTTGAGGAAGAAAACCGCGCTATGTTGCATGCGATTCTGCCGGAGAAGCCCCGTGCCGTCGAAGCATTACTTATTGCGTGCAATGCGGACGCTGTGTAATATTGGGGGGGGGGGGGGGATCAATAAACCAATTCTGATCTATAAACCGTTTTCCTTCTGAATTACATTCTGTGGTTTTCAATTATTTAAAATGGCTGGCGTTTCATCTTTAATGTCTCTATGTTTTGGTTTTCGTTTGCCAGTTTCAGCCGGTGCCATATTAGTGTTACATTAAAGGTCGTGGTATGTACTGTTCTGTCTGTGTGAATAACATAAAATATTCCTTGTTTTTTTTCGGTAGGAGTAACCCTGGGGCGGCTGCTATTTTCTCTTCTGTTTTTTTTTGTTTGTCAGACACTGCGTAGGCAACGATCTAGCATCGTAATATTAATGTAACGTTAGATTTATTTTGTTTAATGACACTACTAGAACACATTGATTAATTAATCATCAGCTATTGGATGTCAAACATTGGATAATTGTGACTTGTCGTCTTCAGAAGAAACCCACTACATTTTTCACATTCGCATCAAGGGTTAGTTTATATTCATTTTCTCGGACAGGACAACACGCACCACGGTCTTTAAAATACCAGTCGTGTAATGCAATGTAGTTCAGTGGCATTGATAAACAAGACTTCTAAACTGTTTGGGGGGAGGGGTCAAAGGAAAACATTAATTATTTGACAAACAATTGGGTCCCCTGGGCCCTCCATAAATCCCCGTCTGCTGTATACTTGTATCCAGGAATATTTGGCTACATTTTGTATGTAGGTCATTGCTTAATCAGCAGCATTTTGCAACTCCTTTATTTCTGTGTATGTCAAAAAAACAAACAAACCCAGCCTCGGTGGCGTCGTGGTTAGGCCATCGGTCTACATGTTGATAGGTACTGGGTTCGGATCCCAGTCGAGGCATGGGATTTTTAATCCAGATACGGACTCCAAACCCTGAGTGAGTGCTCCGCAAGGCTCAATGGGTAGGTGTAAACCACTTGCACCAACCAGTGATCCATAACTGGCTCAACAAAGGCCATGTTTTGTGCTATCCTGCCTGTGGGAAGCGCAAATAAAAGATCCCTTGCTGCTAATCGGAAAGAGTAGCCCATGTAGTGGCGACAGCGGGTTTCCTCTCAAAATCTGTGTGGTCCTTAACCATATGTCTGACGCCATATAACCGTAAATAAAATGTGTTGAGTGCGTCGTCAAATAAAACATTTCTTTCTTCTTTTTTTGTCAGTTTTATTATGTTTGCTTGCATACAAAATAAACTTCAGATTTTATTATACCTTTAGTTTTTTTTAGGTTTGTTTTAACGACTCCACTAGAGCACATTGATTTATTAATCATCGGCTATTGGGTGTCAAAAATATGGTAATTTTGACACAGTCACAGAGAGGAAACCCGCTACATTTTTCCATTAGTTTAGTTTATCTAAAGACAAGTGACACATAAATATTCCATATTGCATATACACAGGTCATTAACAACTGATGAACAGAAATAAGAAAACACATGGTTTTGTAAGCCAAGTTTAATTGATCAAAAGCGTAGTAATGTCTCTATAACAAACAATGATATAACGTGGAACTGAATATGAGTAACACGGTTAAATGTGGGACAGTGTAGACGATATAAGTGGTTACAATCACTATTACCTGTTACTGTTTATGTGGGTTAGTTTACTCCTCATTAATATATTACAAATATACAAAAGTAGTGACTACGATGGTAGAAAAAGATTCAAAACAAAATCTATCAAATTGAAAACTAGGGTATTTAGGAAAGAAAGAAAGAAAAGTTTTATTTAACGACGCACACAGCGCATTTTATTTACGGTTATGTGGCGTCAGACATAAGGTTAAGGACCACACAGATATTGAGAGAGGAAACCCGCTGTCGCCACTTCATGGGCTACTCTTTTTGATTAGCAGCAAGGGATCTTTTATATGCACCATCCCACAGAGAGGGTAGTACATACCACAGTCTTTGATATACCAGTCGTGGTGCACTGACTGGAACGAGAAATAGCCCAATGGGCCCACCGACGGGGATCGATCCCACACCGACCGCGCATCGTGCTAGCGCTGTACCGCTGGGCTACGTTGACGACGACAAGGGGGGTTTCCCGAATAATTTGTGGCTAAATATAGCATGGCTAAATATAGCATGGCCACTATCTTTGCTTTTTTCGTCAGTTCACCACAAAGAATTCAGGATAAACTTAGTGTGTAGAATGTGTACGCATAAAACAGTGACGTCACTAGTTAATGCGTGTGACACACTCAAGACCCCCCCCCCCGCCCCCCCCCAAAAATAAATAAATAAAAATAAAATAAAAGGTGTTTCTACTAGTAAATGGAATTATTTAGTTTTATCCTGCAACCACCGTTTCTATTGACAGATTATGATGACGAATAAAGCAATGATTATTATCCTGCTACAATCAAAATGGCTGGCCGAACTATTTGATTAGTTCCTAACGTGACCATTTGGTTTACCGTGAAACGCACAATTCAGTCTAACGGACAGTTTTCTGCTCGGTCTGACTGAACTCAGTCCGGCTACGAAACGACGTTCGCTTGTCTTATGCTCTGATCAGACTATTAACTGTCACAACGGAGTTGGGCAACTCGACGATAACATTGTCATTTCCACCGTTCCCAACTTGTGACTAATGTGTCGTAGGAGTTTTATGCGGCGAGAATCGAGTTGTAAGAGTTCTCAGACTAGCAACTGGACAATCGTAGAAGTCGTGAGATCTGCGAGTTGGTCAACTTCGTCCTGACAGTTGGTAGTCTAAGAATAGCATTACATCTACTGAATGAACCGAACGTTTGTATCAAACAACACATGTGCTTAGTCTAAATCTGAACGATCAAATATAATAAAATCGTATCTCTGTGCAATGAAGAGTTGCACATGTTTAGAATCATGGTTATATAAACTTGTATATTCAATAATTACATATGTGTGCAGGGGTAGGAATTTAATGTTTTACCACTATTAAAAAAAAAATAATAATAATAAAGAAACCACTTCCGTTTCACAGAAGTTTGTATTTACAAAATCTGGAAGAAATCAAAATTAGACAAACCTTTTGTTTTATATACAGTGGTTATCTTAACATAGCGCAATCTGCTGTCTCGACGAAACTTTTGCTGTCTCGTTTGCTTCAACCTTAATTGGATATAAGCACGAAAAGAAAGACGAGAAAAGGTGGCCAAGTAACCTTCACCATTGGACAAATAGGCTATAGAAGATATATACAATGGTGGACAAATAGGCTATAGAAGATATATACAATGGTGGACAAATAGGCTATAGAAGATATATACAATGGCAGACATATTCTGTGGAAATGGAATTAATCTTGTGTGTTTAAAACGATCTAAAGTGGAGAATTTTTTTGTTTGTTTGTTTTGTTTAATAACACCACTAGAGCACATTGATTTATTAATCATCGGCTATTGGATGTCAAACATATGGTCATTTTTGACAGTCATAGAGAGGAAACCCGCTACTTTTTTTTTCATTATTTTATTAGTAGCAAGGGATATTTTATATGCACCATCCCACAGACAGGATAGTACATACCACGGCCTTTGGTATACCAGTTGTGGTACACTGGCTGGAACGAGAAATAGCCCAATGGGTCCACCGACGGGGATCGATCCCAAACCGACCGCGCATCAAGCGAGCGCTCTACCACTGGGCTACGTCCCGCCCATAAAGCGCAGAAAGTGTATTAATTTGGTGTGGGACACAGTATTGTGAAAAACGGTTCACATTAATTTGGTGTGGGACACAGTATTGTGAAACACGGTTCACATTAATTTGGTGTGGGACACAGTATTGTGAAACACTGTTCACATTAATTTGGTGTTGGACACAGTATTGTGAAACACTGTTCACATTAATTTGGTGTGGGACACAGTATTGTGAAACACTGTTCACATTAATTTGGTGTGGGACACAGTATTGTGAAACACGGTTCACATTAATTTGGTGTGGGACACAGTATTGTGAAAAACGGTTCACATTAATTTGGTGTGGGACACAGTATTGTGAAACACTGTTCACATTAATTTGGTGTGGGACACAGTATTGTGAAACACTGTTCACATTAATTTGGTGTGGGACACAGTATTGTGAAACACTGTTCACATTAATTTGGTGTGGGACACAGTATTGTGAAACACTGTTCACATTAATTTGGTGTGGGACAGTATTGTGAAAAACGGTTTACATTAATTTGGTGTGGGACACAGTATTGTGAAACACTGTTCACATTAATTTGGTGTGGGACACAGTATTGTGAAACACTGTTCACATTAATTCGGTGGGATAGAGACTTTCGGTAGGCATATTGTACAAAGTTGAGTTGCTCAAGTAATTTATTTTTAATCAAATACATATTTTTTAATATTTGTTTTGCGAGGAGAATCAATCAAACAAACTATGAAATACCATTTCCGAGAACACTCGAACCCATATGCTCATTCAACAAAACTTTTTAAAGTTACTCTAGAACTGTTTCAGGCCAAATGATCATAGGTTTTGTTAAGCCAGAATAGTGTTCGAAAATGTCAAAACGGACTAGTCGCATGCAACTATTATGGACGTCTGGAATACCAGCAAATTGTAAGCGAAGTATCCTTTAGAAAACCATCATAGTGTATTGCCAGGATGTTTGAAAATTCAAGGCACTCCAAATGATGATGATCATAAACTTTTACTGATAGAATGTAATATTTTGGGTCGCAAGTATTAATGTATCTAGAAATTACTATTACAGGCTCAAAACAATGTTTTAGCTAAAACAATACAATCCATTATTCAGGATTTAAGTTGGAAGGAAGGAAATATTTTATTTAACGACGCACTCAACACATTTTATTTACGATTATATGGCGTCGAACATATGGCTAAGGTCCATACAGATATTGATAGAGGAAACTAGAATTAGTTGGTAACCAAACACATCCTGCAAACCATTAGAGATTATTACTAAATTACAAGGGCCCAATTTCACAAAACACCGTAGGTCTAGTTTTGCACGTAAACGTAAATCTGTGACAATTCTCATTATCATTAATAGTACAATAAATATATATTCTAATTCAACACATTTGTAAGAACGAATCTGATTGGATCTGCACTAAATATTTCAGGTGGTAAAATCACCGATATAACGGTCGCAAATTTTCTGGTAGAAATACGTCATAGGTTAGCAAAGACAAAGACAATTTTTGTAGCGATCATATTACGTACAGAAGTCGTTAAATACTGAGACGTTTTAATGTCAGAAATGAACACATTATTCTTTATTAGTCGTCATGTAATCACGAGAGCTGATTAAATATTCCATTCCAATATTTATTTACATGCTCATATACCACGAAGGTTTCAAGCATGTCTGTCCTGGGCATAATCTCTGGCCTTTGCCAGTGACTAGGTCCAGGACAGAAAAGGGTGGGGGATAAGTTTGAGGTGGGCAGATTTTGGAATAAGAATTTAGTTGTGTCCAGCGACTGCGCGGACCGACTAGTAGACACCGAAAATGGGCCGTGTTCTGACTGGCTGAATTTCGATTCCTTCGGGTCTAGCTAGAAAAAGCTAAAGCATACGGAGACTAACTGCACCTAACATCATGTCCGGACTAAGAATTTAAACCCAAAAATAAGTTTGACTGCTCGGCCAAAAAGGTTTTAAGGTGATTTGAGCAATTGAATGGGCGCCAAAGTAAATTGCGTTGGACTATTTATAAAAAAATAAACATAGAGATTTTGAAACTCGATCGAAAACGTTTAAAGTCCAACTAAGCCCAAAAAGGAGGATACCTGTCCTAGTTAAGGTTGGTTTCTCGGGGATCCTGGAGTTGCTCGGAGAGACGGCAGCTGGTCTTTTCGCTGGCGTAGAGCCTGTACAACCGTGGAGTAACCGGGGCCGCAGACTGCACTGAGCATCTTGTGAAGAGACCTGTTGTCTATCTTCCAAAACAAGACGCACTGTCTGTAGATCTGCTCCCTCCGATGGGTCACGATTACTCCCGGCGTACTTCCAAAGGCCTTATGATGGATTTCGTAGCTGCTGCCGTCCTCCATTGGCTTCCAGTCTATGTTGGCGTATCCTCCCCGCAGTTTTGTTGGTTGAGTGGTGTCCCCTTGCATGTATGGGTGGAGCTGATGTCGAAGTCCACCCAGGGCCAGGCTCCATTCGTCCTCGTCCTCGTCCTCGTCCTCGTCCTCTTGTAGGGGGACGGCTTCCGGCGGCGGCTTGGTCTTGGCTGGTTGGGTGGCCGGTGAAGTCGCCTTCCTTTTCACCGCCGGAGCAACAAGTCCATGTGGCGACTCGACGGGAGCGGTCGTTGTTGACCGCTGCACCGGAGTCGTCGTCTTGGGGGTGGAGGTCGAAGTCGGTGGTGGCACACTCGTTCTCTGGAACATCTTAATGTCCTGGGTGGTGTACGGCCGTTCCGGGGTTGCAGGGTCCGCATGCGGTTGCTTCCTCTCCGGAGGACTCGGTGGGGGCGGGGTGACAGAAGGGAGCGCCACTGGCGGTTGAGCCGCCAGCTTTGTCCCCCCCCCTGGGCCGTCCCTAGCACTGGTTTCTTCCTTCTTCTTCCTCTTCCGGTCCCCCCTTTCCTCTTCTGTGGAGGCGGGTCCCCGTACACCAAAGTCACGGTCGCCCGTGACCCGGTGTACGTGACGCGAAACTCCAACATGGAGCCGAAGCTGGCAATCAGTCCCCCCAGGTGGGGGGGGGGGGGGGGGTAGCTCGATAGTGCAGGTAGACACGTCCACCTTCATCGAAAGACAGCTGGAGAAAAAGCTGATTAAATATGTCAAATTAAACATCTATGTTCGAGCCACTAACTGTCCGACCACCCATCGTCTGTTAATGGGCTGCCTAATGACGTCACCAGCTGGGTTTTTTCAATTTACGGACATATATCGGTGGTTTTACTGTCGCAAATTTAGTTTTATTGGCAACGCAAATAGGAAAACACTGCTTGTCTGAAGTACACATATTTGTTTTCTTTTGTTCTCAGTAAGCCCCATCCATGATGTAGTTTTCTGCATAAAATAGATGTCAATCACATTGTCATGCAAACAGATGACCGGTATAACTGCTAGTCGCAGACGTAAACGTGCGGGCCGAATTTACAAACCCTTTTTATGTCTTACACGCGTGCAACTACATACATTTACAATGCTTAAACACCTGTTTATGTCTTACACGCGTGCAACTACATACATTTACGATGCTTAAACACCTGTTTATGTCTTACACGCGTGCAACTACATACATTTACAATGCTTAAACACCTGTTTATGTCTTACAAGCGTGCAACTACATACATTTACAATGCTTAAACACCTGTTTATGTCTTACACGCGTGCAACTACATACATTTACAATGCTTAAACACCTGTTTATGTCTTACACGCGTGCAACTACATACATTTACAATGCTTAAACACCTGTTTATGTCTTACACGCGTGCAACTACATACATTTACAATGCTTAAACACCTGTTTATGTCTTACACGCGTGCAACTACATACATTTACAATGCTTAAACACCTGTTTATGTCTTACACGCGTACAACTACATACATTTACAATGCTTAAACACCTGTTTATGTCTTACACACGTGCAACTACATACATTTACAATGCTTAAACACCTGTTTATGTCTTACACACGTGCAACTACATACATTTACAATGCTTAAACACCTGTTTATGTCTTACACACGTGCAACTACATACATTTACAATGCTTAAACACCTGTTTATGTCTTACACGCGTGCAACTACATACATTTACAATGCTTAAACACCTGTTTATGTCTTACACGCGTGCAACTACATACATTTACAATGCTTAAACAGGCTTCGTAAATTCCGCCCAGCGATGTTTTGTGAAATTGGCTCCAGAATCTGAACTAAATGTAGTATGCTGTAATAACAGCGAATATCAGGGCCAGTGTATTTGT
>NC_054700.1:21054629-21069629 GCF_016097555.1 Gigantopelta aegis | reverse complement strand
TTTTTTGTTTTCTTTTTTGTTTCTTGTTTTTACCTTTTTTTAATACGATTTTCTTGTCAACGAATGGTGTGTGAAAACCATGGACCGGTTATTCAAAAGTTACCCGTATAGAGCGCGCATGCACACGCACACGCACACGCACACGCACACACACATACACATATATATATATATATATATATATATATATATATATATATATATATATATAAACACACACATACACACACACACAGAGACACACACACGCACACACACACACACACACGATACACACAATCACACACTCACCGACACACACACACACACACACACACAGTGGTAACAGAAAATCTGACTCAAGGACTGAATTAAGTAATAATCGAAGACAATATAATGTTAAAACTTTATTTAGAACAACTAAAGATTCTCGTTCCAGCCAGTGCACCACGACTGGTATATCAAAGGCCGTGGTATGTAATATCCTGTCTGTGGGATGGTCCATATAAAAGATCCCTTGTTACTAATGGAAAAATGTAGCTGATTTCCTCTCTGTGACTGTGACAGAATTACTAAGTGTTTGACATCCAGTAGCCGATGATCAATAAATGTTCTCTAATGGTGTCGTTAAAAAACAAACTAAAATAAATCTAAAGGTATAATTAAATCTAAAGTTTATTTTGTATTTATGCACAAATACTTAAAAGGAAAATATTAGACTACCTCAGGGTTAACTTAACTATGCTCTGAACAACCGGGTCCATATTTTCATGCGAAGCAATGAGTGAAAAACCAAATGGTTTTCACACATCACGATGTGAAAACTGTTAGCAGTGGAACGAGAGTATTTACTTGGACATGGACTATAAAATATATTTCTATCACAATTAGTCTTTATTTAAATACAGTTTAAATAATAAGTATTTAATAATGCCGTTTTGAAAGCGAACCCGACAAAGCAAATCGACCAAATAATCAACAAACAAAGCATTCATCGAAGTTATAGGAAACGACAGGACATTGTGTCACCACTGTTTGGTTTTGCCCAAAATCAGTTTTATTTCACTTCATGTTCAGTTGTGATAGGTACAGTTGTTTAATTTTCAAAAAAAAATTCAAATACGATCAGATGCATTGATAATCATCAAACTAAAAAAAAAGAAACGATAATGCCACATTGACCTCAATAATTGAATGTTAATAATGTACAACAAAAATCACACTATCGTTTCTATATTTTTTACAGTAGTTTTAATTCAGTGAAACTATTACTTTTCACCGAATATCACATTTATGTTTTCTGTAGATCTATATATATCATGACTATGCACATAACAGAACAGCAAGTTTCCATCCTCAATGGGGTTATAGGGGAGGAAAGGTATAATCAGGTTAATATGCAGGCATGAGTGTATGTGTGTGTGTATGTGTGTGTGTGTGTGTGTGTCTGTGTGTATGTGTGTGTATGTGTGTGTATGTGTGAGTGTATGTGTGTGTATGTGTGTGTGTATGTGTGTGTATGTGTGAGTGTATGTGTGTGTATGTGTGAGTGTATGTGTGTGTATGTGTATGTGTGTGTGTGTGTCAGTGTGTGTGTATATATGTGGGTGTGTGTATGTGTGTGCGTATGTGTGTATGTGTGTGTATGTATGTGTATGTGTGTGTGTCTGTGTGTGTCTGTGTGTGTCTGTGTGTGTATGAGTATGTGTATGTGTGTGTGTGTGTGTGTGTGTGTGTGTGTGTTTGGGTATGTTTGTGTGTGTGTTTGTGTGTGTGTGTTTGTGTGTGTGTCTGTGTGTGTGTGTGTGTGCGCGTATGTATCTGTGTGTGTGTGTGTGTGTGTGTGTGTGTGTGTGTGTGTGTGTGTGTTTGAGAATGTGTGTGTATCTGTGTGTAGCTGAATGTGGGTGCTGCCGGCTTTCTTTCTGTAGTATGTGTATTAGTGATTAATATGTGGATTTTTTTTTTAATCAGTTAACTCGAAAATGATCGATGTAAAGGTATTTGACGTCAAACATAAGATTGTTGTGGTATTAGAGCGGAAATCTTTGCCAACTTTTTGGTTGTCGGGAATTGCCAAAAAAATACATAGCTTGGTCAGAGTACTCGGGCTAATATAATTTGTGGTCTGAATTTGAATAACAGTTACTATATATCAATAGGCCGTGATATATCTGCTATCCTGTCTGTGGGATGGTGCATATAAAAGATGCCTTGCTACTAATGGAACAATGTAGCGGGTTTTTCCTCTCGAAGACTACATGTCAAAATTACCAAGTTTGACATTCGTTAGCCAATGATTAATAAATCATTATGCTCTAGTGATGTCGTTAAACAAAACAAACTTGAACTTCTGTTTTGAGGGAGGATATTCATACGGGTAAAAACCATAACTCACATCCACTTTCGTGTAGATCCATTCCCCGCTGAAAAGGAAGCAGAAATAACGACTGCTTTTCACTCAACCTTCAACACCTATTGTTGTACTTACCTTGAAAATTCAGTGTTGACTGGAAATGTATTGTTTTCACCATAGACGGCAATTGGTTTAGCAACATCACGTGACTTCAGATCTTTTATTGTTGTAAAGTCTGATGACGTCATGCCAAGAGGGGTGAAGATTTCCTCTTTAACGAGTTCCTCCCATGTTTTTCCACCGAGTCGTTCGGCAATGTACGTAATAACGCCATACATCAAATTGCTATAAAAGAAACTGTTTCGGAATCCTCCGGTCGCCTTCAGATACCTCAGTCTTTTCGGTAAATTTGCTCGAGTTAAATTTGTATCAAGGCGAATATTGTTGTTGGAGGGGATTCCTAGTCTGTGAGATAGCAGATCCTCTAGAGTGGCGTACTTTGTGCGCAGGTCATCTTCAAACCGGAAGTCTTTGCCTAGCACATCAACCACGGGGGTGTTCAGTGATATGCTGAAATGAAATAAATTAAAGTGACAGACCCAAGTTTTTAAACACTACGACGCATTTTTCACCATTAGAACCGTATTTTGATTAGTGAAACAGGCAGTGCTGAATTTTACTTGTAGAATGCAGGAAATTGCATATTCAGGACATCTAGTTTTCAAATGTTTACGGTGGAGCATAACACCCGAACCCCTAGAAACTTTGCTTTGCGCCCTCGACCGCAGTCAGCCCCCCCCCCCTCCCACACACACACACACATATACCCCACCCAATGTTTATTTACTTCCGCCGTGCCTGTGGAATCATACATTATCTCGATGTTCTTGTTTAGATTATCCATTTTCGTACATCCGAAGTGTTTTTGGTCATCTTGGTGTTTCTAATACCACGTAATGCATTTTTAATATTTCTAAAAGCACACGTATCTCTGAGAAGTAACGATTATGAAGACGATCTCTAATGTACTTTATAAGGGTATTTCCCTGTTTCAACGTCACAGACTCTTGTTTCATTACATTTTAACTTTATACAAATGTGTTACAGGTTTGTAGATTAACCAAACTTAAGTGTCCATTTCCACGGGTTGAAACTAGGGTCTGCGACTTTAAATATATCGGACATCGGGTCCATCAGGGCTCTATTTCACAAAATATCGTAAGTTTACGTCTGCTACTAGCCTGTATACTAGTTATACCTTACGTCTACATTTATTTGGCATGCACTGCATGCAGAAAATACATTACAACATTACGGAAGATGGAGCATTTTAAGGACAAACGAAAATGAAATATGTGTACTTCCAACTATAATTGTTGTACATACAATATTTCAGGGCAGCAAGTTTGTCTAATGTTGAGGCAAATCCTACTGTTGTAGTCGTAGATGTATGTTTACGTGAAAATCTAGGCTTACGATGTTTTGTGAAATAGGAACCGAGAAGGGGGGGGGGGGGGGCTGTGCCCTCCACTTGCCAAATGGGACGAAACTGTACGATCGTTGTCCTACACTATGTAAATAAAAAATAAAATATAGTTTGTGCTTAACCCCCCCCCCCCCCCACACACACACACACCTACAGACTATGCTCCCTCTGCTAGACGCTGTGCCCACACCCCACACCATATACGATTCCAACGATACTGGACATGTGTGGCGACAAATCCTCTTGTTGTAGAAAACGAAGGCATATAATATTATGTCTGATAACAGAGCGTGGATATTCATTTCAGCTCTTTCTTGACACTGAGCTTTACAGAACATCGGTACACAGACATTTATATAACTGACTGCACATTATGGTGTTGCGTGGGAGAATGCATTACAGGATACGTGTATAAAGAAAGAAATGTTTTATTTAACGACGCACTCAACACATTTTATTTACGGTTATATGGCGTCGGACATATGGTTAAGGACCACACAGATAATGAGAAAGGAAACCCGCTGTCGCCACTTCATGGGCTGCTCTTTTCCATTAACAGCAAGGGATCTTTTATATGCACCATCCCATAGACAGGGTAGTACTTACCACGGCCTTTGATATACCAGTCGTGGTGCACTGGCTGGAACGAGAAATAGCCCAGTGGGCCCACCGACGGGGATCGATCCCACACCGACTGCGCATCGAGCGAACGCTGTACCACTGGGCTACGTTCCGCCCCGGATACGTGTATAAATGAACACACCTAAATACATAAATACTAGTACATCATATATACCTGAAAATTAATTGAGAACCACCAAAATTGTATTGCCACCAAAATGATGTTTTTGGATTAACAAAGGTAATATCTATTCTATACAAATTAAGGTCCTTTGTATGCATTATACTGTTATCCCATTGTTCGTGATATCAATGAAGATGCACAAACTGCACGTGCAGCGTTCTCCCCCAAACACGTGCTAAAATCAAGTTCGGGGATCATATTGTTTGGCGCTTTGTTTTCTTTAAATCTGTTTCGAATTATCATATTAATTTGTTTTAATAGTTCGTGAAAAACTCCCTGAAGCCACTAGGTGGCAGATTATTGGCTTGAAGAATGCCAGGATGTCTTGACGGGAAATCGGACAACAGTCGGGTCGTAACAATGATCGTCATCAGTCGTCTTATGACAAAATATCGATTAACCAAGGAAAGAAAGAAATGTTTTATTTAACGACGCACTCAACACATTTTATTTACGGTTATATGGCGTCAGACATATGGTTAAGGACCACACAGATTTTGAGAGGAAACCCGCTGTCGCCACTACATGGGTTACTCTTTCCGATTAGCAGCAAGGCAGGATAGCACAAACCATGGCCTTTGTTGAACCAGTTATGGATCACTGGTCGGTGTAAGTGGTTTGGAGTCGGTATCTGGGTTAACCACGACGCCACCGAGGCCGGTCCCGATTAACCAAGGACATCAAGGATACGACGACGTTCAGAACAACCACGATAGACGATAGAGCACACAGTTGTTGCTGAAATATTCTGAATATTTATATATTTTCAATATATCTCTACTCTGTTACATCACGGAATGTGTATATGTTGTTAATACACATATCTCTATAATCTGGGTTGTAGCCAGAGAGGAAAACACGCCGAGGCAAACCCAGACCTGTAAAAGAAATATCAGTGTCATGGGAAAAATAAAATAAATCTGGGGAAATTCCAGAAGAGATAAGCGCCTCGCCTGCCTCATGCTGGCTACGCCATTGATAATGTAATATTATGAACAGTATTTGTATTTATATATGTATCAAGAAATGTATTCACTATTGTTTATATCCCCCTGTAAACCATCTTGTCGAAACCTGTGTATGTTCCTATTACACCGTTGCAGAACGGCCTAAGTGTAATAAAGTTTTGTTCTGTTCAGTTCTGTTCTCTTGAGATTGGTTAGGAGCTTATCCTTTGGTGGCGAGGTGTAGCCCAGTGGTAAATTGCTCGGTTCATGCGCGGTGGCTCTAGGATCGATCCCCGTCGTTAGGCTATTTGTCGTTTCAGCCAGTGCACCACGACTTGTATATCAAAGGCCGTGATGTGTGCTATTCTGCCTATAGGACTGTGCATATAAAACATCCCTTACTATTAATGGAAAAATGTAGCGGGTTTCCTCACCAAGGTATATGTAAAAATTACCAAATGTTTGACATCCATTAGCCGATGATTAATAAATCAATATGCTTTAGTGGTGTCGTTAAACGAATCAAACTTTAACGGTTAACTGTTATGATATGGGGATGGGTTTTTTTTTTACATCACTGTAAGTTAGATCTCATTAAAGTTAAAGAAAATCTTGATAGACCATTATATCAGCAGGATATCATTGGTAGAGTTGTTATTCCTCATTTTCATAATCACAGTGTGGAAACACGGCCAGTGTCAATCACATCATGAAGTGGATTGTTTACGAAGAAATGTCATTACGACACTCCCATGGCCAGCACCAAAAAAGGGATAGTTTGTTTTGTTTAACGACACCATTAGAGCATATTATTGATTAAATAATCACCCGCTATTGGATGTCAAACATTTGGTAATTTTGACTCGTAGTCATCAGAGGAAACCCGCTACATTGTTTTCATTTGGGAATTGGGAAGTTGTTTAACGTGCACATTCAGAGCAAGCTGTTGTAGCGCACGCCTGTCCTGGGCACAAGTACCGGCCTCAGCCGGTTCCTCCGTCCAGGACAGGACATGTTTTTTCATTAGCAGCAAGGGATTTTTATATGCACTTTTCCACAAACAGGAAAGCACATACAACGGCCTTTGACCAATCAGTTAAATTGAACCACCGAAATGCTTGCGTCGGAGACGATGGCCAGTACGAAGTCCATATCTTAATCCAGTTGAACACATTTGGGACATTCTTAGTCGTCGAGTACAACAGTGAGACCAGCCAGTACAAAATCTTGCAGAGTTTACACAGGCATTGCACCAATGATGGCAAAGAATCCCTAGAAGCCTAGAAGCAGTTGTTTGTGTCAACGGGAGTCATACCAGATACTGACACTTTTTTTTACATTCTCTGTATATAATATAACGGAGTAATTGTTTGAAATATTGACCAAGTGATTGTATAATATGGGATGCTTGTTGCAGATCTCTGAGAATTGAAAATTTGCGTAAATCATTTATCGGTTACGCAAAAATAAATTCAGGTAACCCACTTCGTTTTTACGTAACCCGTCAAAACTAATGCTCTCGCTTTAATTCATAAGACACTCGTCTGTGCAGCAGATCAGTAAAAACGAAAACAAAACCAGGTGATGCATGGTCGGACAAGAAAACAATGTTCCGTTTAAGCATATGTGAAGACAACCGCACTGAGGAACAATTGGAAGATCCATGTCCCAAGTTGGGACTCCCAACATAAAATTATCCACGTTTCATCATCAAACGTCTGCATAACAACC
This sequence comes from Gigantopelta aegis, assembly GCF_016097555.1. Taxonomy (NCBI): domain Eukaryota; kingdom Metazoa; phylum Mollusca; class Gastropoda; order Neomphalida; family Peltospiridae; genus Gigantopelta; species Gigantopelta aegis. The sequence goes on along the minus strand of NC_054700.1, from coordinate 21,062,325 downwards.
CGCTCATACCAATCTCGTGTATCATAGGCGGACTCCCATTTTGGAAGGGGGCAGGTTGGCTTTTGCACGAATTAAACGAAAATGCCCAAATCTGGAGAAGAACATTTATTCATATTATTTACCGGCCTCGGTGGCGTCGTGGTTAGCCATCGGTCTACAGGCTGGTAGGTACTGGGTTCGGATCCCAGTCGAGGCATGGGTTTTTTAATCCAGATACCGACTCCAAACCCTGAGTGAGTGCTCCGCAAGGCTCAATGGGTAGGTGTAAACCCCTTGCACCGACCAGTGATCCATAACTGGTTGAACAAAAGCCATGGTTGGTGCTATCCTGCCTGTGGGAAGCGCAAATAAAAGATCCCTTGCTGACTGTCGTAAAAGAGTAGCCTATGTGGCGACATCGGGTTTCCTCTCAAAATCTGTGTGGTCCTTAACCATGTCTGACGCCATATAACCGTAAATAAAATGTGTTGAGTGCATCGTTAAATAAAACATTTCTTTCTTTCTTTATTCATATTAGCATTACTGCCAAACGGCTATATAGGGTTGCAAACGGATCACTACGCATTTTTACATGAATTACAGCTAATTTTGCCGTTAAAAAAGTTATCAATTTAGCACATTTTGCCCGAATATCTATTGTTTTTGCCCGAATTTGAAGATTTGCTCTAGCACTGGGGGGTCATACGTTTATTTCTTCCACATTAATTTTTCACTACCAAATCCAATAACAAAGCGTAATCTAAACCTTATTAGTCCATCCATTTTGACTGAAACGAGATTGTACTCATGGAATTTTCCTTTTATACAGTAGTCATATAAACGCTTAGCAAATATACATCTGCAGTGTGCGATTTTAAGGCGAGTCCGGGAGCCCGGGGATCACAAAAATCATGTCGGACTCTCTGGCTTGCCAAGAATACGGGCCCGCATGGCTCTTAAATATAATTTGTACAAATGAAATTGAATTTCTAAATGACACAGGCAACATATTTTAAAACCCATGAAAACGACAGTCTCAAATCGCGAAATTTTCCGTGATTCCATGCAAATTCATGGTGCTAGTTTTCGCTTTCCATGCGTGGAAATTTAGTAGTTTCGATAACCCATTCGTTGCTTTCCGGTCAGTAATAATCGTAAAAGTAATTCGGAATAAATCGGCCAATTTCGTTACAGAGATTTTTTTTAAACAGACATGCTTCGAGAGGACATTTATTTTTCAAAAGTTTTGCTTTTACAGTTTTAAATTTTTGATCGGGTTAATTAATTAAAACATAATTTGACGGTTGTTATTATTTTAAATTGAGACTTAACGAATATCTGTGCAAGATTAGAGTTCTTTATTATAACTTGTGAACAGTGTTGGTATCTGACTCGATTTCGCTTGTCAGATACCAAAACTGTTCACTCATTTCATAAAAAAAATGGCATGACAGGCAAACCCGTTAAGTGTTCTATAAGATGATAAGATTGAATTTGCGCCTGCGGCACTTGCTTCGCCAGCCAGTCGATTTAATTTTCTGCACACGCGCCTGCAGAATGGTTAGTACATTTCCATTGAGGCCTACTTTTAATAACAAAATAAAAATTAAGGCGAATTGAAATATGGGGCGAAACGACTCTGTTAAAGGTACGAATCGACCCTGTTCAAAATGAATGAACTAGTAATCGGGTCGTTTCGCCCTGAAACCATTTCGAACTCTGCGTTGTTTTGCCTATTCACCCAGGGTTGGTTCGCCCTAAATCTCATTCGTACCGAGTCGTTTCGCCCCACAAAATAAATATATTTATTATAGTTTTTTCTTCTGTTTATTCGTTATTCATTACTAAATATTAGGTAATTTTCTGTCTTTGAATATTAATGCTTTATCAGCTGTTTACTTTCTGTCAGCTGAAACTAGGCAAAATCAGCATACCGTACTCATCGTTTTAACCTCAGCTGGGTATGTAGTATATTTAATAAGAAACCACAGCACATCAGTAGTATGCAGTGTGATTGTTCATAAATTAACTATTACTGTGAATACATTGTCTGTATATTATCTAAGGCCTGTACGTATTTCATGTATATGGCTTGAGTAAATGATATTGGAAATAAACAAAATTATAATATTTATCTGCAAATATAAACACGCAATGTGTGACATCTAAAAATCAATGGGTATAGGACAAATCAATGAATAAATGGTTTTTTGTAGAAACCATTGATTTCAATCGCCGTATCCTAACCGCACGGGTACGGCGCGACGCTCGCGTCCGGTTAGGATACAGCGTTATTCGATTTTTCCCTCATGCCGGCACAGCTGGCCATGGGAATAAAATCGAACTAAACCATTGATTTCAATTGCTGCATCCTAAGCGCACGCGTACGGCGCGACAGATTCACATAGTCGAGAGGCGACACAATACCGATAGCACCTGCGCGTGCTGTAACCTCACCGTGGTGCAGGGGTGTAACATTCTCTTTGAGAATGGCCAATACAGCACAAATTGAAGTTTAGAGTAAAATTCGGTGTCCGTAAAATTCTGTGATATTTGTATTTGTATTTTTGCACAGTTCTTTACACTGTTTTTGTTTAAACTTTGAATTTTTATATTGATGTTGATCATCACTTTATTTATTTGCATTACCATAGTTTGACACCCAATAGCCGATGTATTTTTCGTGCTGGGGTGTCGTTAAACATTAATTCATTCATTCATTCATTCATTCAATACCGATAGGAATTATTTCTATTTTTGTCGCGCGACACGAGCGACATCCATATATTAAATAATCAAACAACTTTTACTTGGCGGTTTCAACTGTTGATAACAATTTTAAAAAGAAGACTGTCGTTAAGGTCGGTTAGGATACAGCTTAATGGAAAGGCAACCCAACTTCAAACTTTGGTTTCACTAGTACTGCACAGATATTTTTCCATTTACAGCATCATATTAAATTGTCTGAAATAAATTTGGAATATTGTGTCCAGTGTGGAATAATTGTTTTATTTTTAGTTTACCTTTAATTTAATGCATTATGATTAATATTCAATTACATAATTTACATCTAATTGAATTTTTTTTTTAAACTTCATTTAATATTTGATGTTGATAATTTCAATGCCCATACTGACACTTATTGATTACTGCAGTGTACTCAGTGTACTGGTAAACATTTTTTATTTAAAATGTCCACAGATTTAATTATATAAGGTAACATGATTCATGCATAATTACTATTAACCACCCAAGCCAGTGCTCCACGGCCGTTATATCAAAAGCCATGGTACTATGTGCTTTTCTGTCTGTGGGAAAGTGCATATAAGAGATCTCTTGCTACTAATGGAAAAATGTAGCAGGTTTCCTCGGACTACGTGTCACAAAGACCAAATGTTTGATATCCAGTAGCTGATGATTAATAAATGTGCTCTAGTGGTGTCGTTAAACAAAAACAAACTGTAAATTACTGTTAAAGTATTTTATTTTAACAATGCGTGTAAGTCTCCATTAAATTTTAATCTGACATTTGCCAATGGAAATTATCATTTGCATTAATTTTAAGATTATGGCGAGGTTTAGCTCAGTCGATAGACTCGTAGAGTGTTCGTCTGGGGTGCTTTGGTTCTAGGATAGAACCATCTCTGTGGACCCATTCTCGGATTGGTTTTTGCCATGTCCCAAACAGTGCCCCACGACTGGCATATCAAAGGGCATGGTATGTACTATCCTGTGTCATTAATAACTGTTTGCAAGTTTTATTAATCCTATTTCAGATCATTTCAACATTTACTACATATAGAGTAAAAGCTGAGTTTCATAAATACATCACATTTCAGAACGAGATTGCTAGTATACCATTTGCAAAAAAAAATCTAGTCTATATTATGACGCACTCATGAGTGTAAATTGTTGTCATGTGAACGGGGCTTAAGATGGAAAACATAAATTGCATATGCCAACCACTTCATTGCGATTCCAGCTCCATAGTTAACTGCAATTAATTGTTCATGCATATTTAGAATTTCTCTTTTTTTTCTCTAGAATAAAAATAAATTAAATATTGATGTAATCACGCCATTAATTTGAAAAAGAAAGAAATGTTTTATTTAACGACGCACTCAACACATTTTTATTTACGGTTATATGGCGTCAGACATATGGTTAAGGACCACACAGATTTTTGAGAGGAAACCCGCTGTCGCCACTACATGGGCTACTCTTCCGATTAGCAGCAAGGGATCTTTTATTGCGCTTCCCACAGGCAGGATAGCACAAACCATGGCCTTTGTTGAACCAGTTTACACCTACCCATTGAGCCTTGCGGAGAACTCACTCAGGGTTTGGAGTCGGTATCTGGATTAAAAATCCCATGCCTCGACTGGGATCCGAACCCAGTACCTACCAGCCTGTAGACCGATGTCCCACCACGACGCCACCGAGGCCGGTACCATTAATTTGTGTCTGTCTTTTTCCGATATTTACCGGCCTCGGTGGCGTCGTGGCAGGCCATCGGTATACAGGCTGGTAGGTACTGGGTTCGGATCCCAGTCGAGGCATGGGATTTTTAATCCAGATACCGACTCCAAACTCTGAGTGAGTGCTTCGCAAGGCTCAATGGGTAGGTGTAAACCACTTGCACCAACCAGTGATCCATAACTGGTTCAACAAAGGCCATGGTTTGTGCTATCCTGCCTGTGGGAAGCGCAAATAAAAGATCCCTTGCTGCCTGTCATAAAAAGAGTAGCCTATGTGGCGACAGCGGGTTTCCTCTGAAAATAGTGTCAGAATGACCATATGTTTGACGTCCAATAGCCGATGATAAGATAAAAAATCAATGTGCTCTAGTGACGTCGTTAAATAAAACAAACTTTAATTTTTTTCCGATATCCTTTGTATAGAAAGAAATGTTTCATTTAACGACGCACTCAACACATTTTATTTACGGTTATATGGCGTCAGACATATGGTTAAGGACCACACAGATATAAAGAAAGGAAACCCGCTGTCGCCACTTCATGGGCTACTCTTTTCGATTAGCAGCAAGAGATCTTTTATATGCACCATCCCACAGACAGGACCTTTGTTTAGAGAGAATTTTAATTTCAATGTTTTATATCCACGAATCGGTCACAACTACTTTAAAAGTTTGCTTTGTTTAACGACACCACTAGAGCACATTGATTTATTAATCATCGACTACTTGATGTCAAACATTTGGTAGTTGTGACATACAGTCTTAGAGAGGAAACCCGCTCGATTTCTTTTCATTAGTAGCAAGGGATATATTATATGCACTATCCCACAGACAGGTTAGCACATACCACGGTCTTTGATATACGTGGTGCACTAGTTGGAACGAGAAATAGCCCAATGGGCCCACCGACAGGGATCGATTTTAGACCGACCGCGCATCAAGCGAGCGCTTTACCACTGGGCTACGTCTACGGTGTTTGGTTTGTTTTTTGTTTTTTTTGTTTTTTTTTAAAGAAATTTTTTTGTTTAACGACACCATTAGAGCAGGGGGCGGGACATAGTCCAGTGGTAAAGCGCTCGCTCAATGCGCGCTCGGTCTGGGATCGATCCCCGTCGGTGGGCCCACTGGCCTATTCCTCGTTCCAGCCAGTGCACGACGACTGGTATATCAAAGTCCGCGGTATGTACTACCCTGTGTGATGGTGTGATGGTGCATATAAAAGATCCCTTGCTGCTTGTCTCGGGGATCCTATAATACCCGTAACTGAATAAAACACGATTATCCAAATATCTCTCCTAACTGTATATCTATTTGATCTCTCAGTATCGGGCAATCTAATACCCGAGTAGCTCGGCTCTAGGTATATATATATATATGTGTGTGTGTGTAGCACGTTTAGTTCACTAGAAAACACAACAAAACACAATACACTTTGGAATTTGTATTAACACTACACTGACAAATGTACTTGCCGCAGTAGTTAATTCACAACAACAATATGATAACAACCCAGAACTAATCACTTAATTAGTTAATCACTAGGTGTCTAATTTACACAATATTCTAATCACTTCACGGTAATACAACACACACACACGTGTGATAATTGAGAAACGCTGCCAGGGGAACTTAATTAATAAAGGAATTACAACTCTAGTCCTAACTGGTTAATTTTTAATTAACCCTTAAATACTCATTCAGTAACCTTGTAATACAGAATTAATACTGGTACCTATCACAATAAAGACAATAACCTACAGTTTACCTAGGTCCTCTAGGATGACCGGCTAAGCTTTATATTACCAAATACTCGTATACAAATATTAGAACAGTGAAGCCTACAATTTACTTCGTCAGATTACCGGATACACTGTCTAAAGAATATTGGTATAATACAGTATTAAAATATTCAAAGTCACATCAATCACATCAAGGTTATACAACAGAGCAGAAAAATATATTTACCACGTCCGGACTGAACTTATATAGATCGTTCAGTGGACGACGTCCGTACCCCTGGATACTTCCAATGTTTCTCCGCGATATATCTAAAATCCTATCTATTTATTCAAAAATCTCAGAGACAGCGAATATCGCCTGGGGGCACAACGCGGTACCTCACCTATCATGTGATATTTCCACAACTCCCAGAGTCGGTATATTTTCTTAGATGGCCAGACTTACTGTCGCCAGTTCGCCAGAAATACCATGGTCGCGCGGAGGTATTACGTAACCACTCTCCACATGGCCTCCACACTGGGTGTGTATTAGGGGTACGGTCGCGCGGAGGTATTACGTAACCAAGTGCCCAACTGGTCTAAGTGCATATTGGGATGCAGGGTACCACCGTCGCGCGGGGGTATTACGTAACCAAGCTGCACACAGCCCTCTAAAACAATTAACATCGCCACAGGCGAAAAGATAAGAGTACCTTCCGTCACACTGCTAATCGAACAGAGTATCCCATGAAGTGGCGACAGCGGGTTCCCTCTCTCAATATCCGTGTGGTCCTTAACTATATGTCTGACGCTATATAACCGTAAATAAAATGTGTTAAATGCGTCGTTAAATACAACATTTTCTTCCTTCCTTCCTTTAGAGCACTAAAAATTATAAGTCACATAGTCAAAATCAGGGTGGTGCGTAACTAATGTCCAGGTGTATACATATTAATCATTCGACCTATTCATGATATACATAACGTGATTCGTAATGTCTGGAATTCAAACATGTATTTATGCGCGGTCGGTTTGGGATCGATCGGCGGGCCCATTGGGTTATTTCTGGTTCCAGCCAGTGCACCACGACTGGTAAAACAAAGGCCATGGTATGTACTACGCTGTCTGTGGGATGGTGCATATAAAAGATCCCTTGCTGCTAATCGAAAAGAGTAGCCCATGAAGTGGCGACAGTGGGTTTCCTCTCTCATATCTGTGTGGTCCTTAAACCATATGTCTGACGCCATATAACCGTAAATAAAATGTGTTGAGTGTGTCGTTAAATAAAACATTTCTTGCTTTCTTTCAAACATGTATTTACATAGCTGAGTTATTTCTTTATTTTTAAACACTTAATGATAAGATCATTTTGTCTCCCCCCCCCCCAAAAAAAAAAAAACCCCACAAAAAACACCACAAAAAACCCACCCCCAACAACATCAACCTGCAAGCACAAATTGTCCATAGCATATGGATTTTAATTCATGTCAGAAAATACATGTGTTTATAAATGGTTGACCTA
>NC_054700.1:20949629-21049629 GCF_016097555.1 Gigantopelta aegis | reverse complement strand
TATATTTAATCGACACATTAATCGTACAATAAGTAATTAATTTTGTCAAAAAGGTCAACAACAACAACAGAAATCTTCAAAACAGTTTGTGTATGACGACATACCCAAATAATATTTTGGGGGGATTGCATTTTATCAGTTTTGCCCTCTGGCAGAAACCCTGCACGGAGATTCTGTTAATCGGAAACATCTTACAATAACAGCTAACTCGGGATAGTCTCTTTACATAGATCTGTGATATTTCTATTTTTGCACATCTGTTTACAATGTTTTAATGTTACTTTAAAAGTTTGTATATTGACATTAATCATAAATTCATTCAAATTCTTACCATTGTTTACCGATGTACTTTTTGTGTATTGGGATGTCATTAAACATTCGATCACTCAATCAGTCATCACCTATTGGATGTCAAACATTTGGTACGTTTTGACACGAAGTCGTACAGAAAACTAGCTACATTATCCAGAAACAGCAAGGGATCTTTTATATGCATATTACCACAGACAAGTCTGCACATACAATGACCTTTGATATACCAGTCGTGGGGCACTGGAAAACAATCAGAGAATGGGTCCACTGAGGTGGTTCGATCCTATGTCGCAGGCATCTTAGGTGAGCGCTCTACTGACCGAGCTAGATCTTGTCCCATTATGGATGAAAGTAAAGTTTGTTTTATTTAACGACGCCACTAGAGCACATTGATTTTTTTATCTTATCATCGGCTATTGGACGTCAAACATATGGTCATTCTGACACACTGTTATTTAAAGGAAACCCGCTGTCGCCACATAGGCTACTCTTTTACGACAGGCAGCAAGGGATCTTTTATTTGCGCTTCCCACAAGCAGGATAGCACAAACCATGGCCTTTGTTGAACCAGTTATGGATCACTGGTCGGTGTAAGTGGTTTACACCTACCCATTGAGCCTTGCGGAGAACGCACTCAGGGTTTGGAGTCGGTATCTGGATTAAAAATCCCATGCCTCGACTGGGATCCGAACCCAGTACCTACCAGCATACACACCGATGGCCTAACCACGACGTCACCGAAACCGGTCTCATTATGGATGAAGTAAGGTCATTCCGTTTTATTACTATAAAGCCCAATGTCGGTCTTTAACTGAAATCGTCGAACATGCTTTAACAGAACACCCCGAGGGTGAATTCGAATACAGACATCTTGGCCTCGATGAAATAGGTCGAACTTTTAAATACCAAGGCGAAGGAAAGACATCAAGTGTTTTGTCAAACTGCAAAGTTTTAACATTGTATATCGTGACTCAAAGAAAAAAGAACAAAGATCTCTGAAGAAAGAGGGTGCACCAACGATTCCGACAAGGATTTTGAAAAATATAATTTTATTAAAACACTCTCGACTAAACTCTCAGTCATTTATTCCAATTTAGGAGAAGTAGGACAAAAAGACACGATTCTTTAGTTTTTGGAAACTGTTGGCAACGTTGCTAACGACAATTCCCCTTGGATAATAATACTTATTACCCTCCTGGTGAAGATATAGCGGTAACCAGGTGCGTATTACAAACTGTATTTTGATTTGTCAACAGGGAACAGAGTCAATTTCGATTGGTTGGACAGCGACCTTATTAGCATAACGGGACTATTCTTTTCATTCATAATTAATGTCAAGGGCCCCGTTTTACGAAGCGATCTTAGCGCTACTATCGCCTTAAGTGCCTAAGGTAGCGACCGCAACTTTTTCCCACAATTGACAGTCCGTTTTACTAAACGACCTTAGCTTACAATCACCTTAAGTTACTATTAATATTTACAATAGGTCTGCACCTATTGTAAGCTCTAAGGTCGCGATCTTAAATTAACGTTGAGGAAGGAAAAAAGACGAATGGAACGTGTTTTTTGCGACAGAAGCATAAAGTTCGACGCAATCAACGACGAGGAACTGATATGAAGGTATCGGATACCTCGGCATGCTATGTGTTTCGAGCGGATTTGGAATGGATGACCTCTTTCGCCATTAACATTAAGGTCGACGACAGTCACTCTTCGCACCCTTGTTTAGGCTTCGTACACAATAAATATAACATATCTTACCGTAATTTCACTTCAGATCCACATTTCGTAAATAGTACAATTTGTTTAATTCCAGGATGTTTTTTTCTTCTAAAAAAACACGTGCATTAGTTATGTTCAAACAAAACAATTTCAATAGAAATTTTGCATTGGGATTTTCCCAGTGTTATTTATTGTGTATGAAAAAGGAAACGTCATACACCGAGTTTATTGTTAAATTATAAGAAAATGGAAAGTGACGTCATTGGAATACTAACGTCATTTAAATTCAAAATTAGCTATATTATTACAATGCTACGCCACATTAAAATAAAAACTAGTCTACTAACCTTGACCCCTGTCAAAATAATTCCGATAGCAGACAACGCAGTTTACTTTCGGTATGTTTTTATTTTTTATAATTTTAAACAAAATATTAAGTTTAAGCTTTAAAATGGTGAAATATATAAAAAGTACATTTTGTCAAATATATGATATAAAAAAAATACCGTTGGATATGTTATATTTATTGTGTATGGAGCCGAAACAAGGGTGCGAAGAATGCATGTCGTCGATCTATAAATAAAAACTACAAGTTATTTATTTCTGAGCCGACTGTTCTAAATTGGACACAAAAATAGTTAAAAAAAAATATTATTTCCAAAACGCTTTTACTTTTCTTCTTACGTCAAGCAAAACTGAAATTATTTACAAAAGAACATTTTTGTAGGAGGATGGGATGGATTATAATATTTTAACGTTAGATAAGATTGCTACTGTAGTAAGTTTGGGTTTACAATCGCACTAAGGTTGCTTCGTCGAACGGTTGTAAATGTTAATTGGACACGCCAGTTGTTCCATTTCTGGCAGTTTATTGCTCACCCTTACTAATTGGTGTTCCGTCACCTTAATTGATGGCCCATCACCTTAATTGATGGCCCATCACCTTAGCTGATACTGGTCAGTTCCTCCCGTGCTCGCTTCCGCATGGTGTTGGTCAGTAGGTGGACAGCAACTGCGCTCTCATCCGAGGAATGGATGTGGTCTTTACCTCTCCTCACCACAGTCCCATCCGGTGTAGTAGTCACGGTGGCAAGGCACCTCGAATACAAACATCTCCATGGTACCGTACCATTCTTGTTACTAATCCGCCGTGCATACCTATATCCATCAAGTATGAGGTCCGCACTTGGTTTTCTGCCGTCCAAAATTTCTCCCTTCGCAGCCATGATCAAACATAACAAACATCATGACTGTACAGTATTTATATAGGTAGTATTTCCTGTCTCCAAATTTTACGTTATAACATTAATTTCCTTGCAACCTCTACTCTGGCTACCCTCTTCATACATCTCTTAATTGATCTCGTTAACCCCACACGTCTAAATTGGTAGTATTTCCTGTCTCCAAATTTTACTGCAATCTCTATTCCGGCTCACCTCTGCTCTTCACTGCTCATTAAGGTTAATCTCGTTAATCGCCCCCTCTGTTCTTCACACATCTCGTTATCCCCATGCGTCTAAATTGGCCTTAATTGCTCACGCCAGTTTTCCCATTTCTGGAAGCGGATTAGAACACCTCACCGCTTACCTAATCTGGAGACTTCCAGTTTTGGCATTCCCAGTCTGTAGCTCCACGCGGTAAGACGTGTTTGTTTCGCTGGTGCACACTGCACGTGCTTTCATGTGCTCGACTTGGGGATCCTTCATTTTGTTGTTTTTGTCAGCGAAATGAAGTTTTCTACTGGGATGTATGCGGCCATTGGAACTGATAGAACGCTGGAACGCTTCTCGTTTCGACAGTCTGCACCACCAGGTTGGATTCTTTTTTAGCGAGATTCCTCACCTCCACGTCATTTCTCCGTCTAACTATGTTGACTTGTTTTTTCGTGACTCGTATGACGGCCATTCTGCAGAACGCCACGGTTGTTCGCGTTTAGTCTCTACATGTCCGAGCCTGTCCTAGCAGCACTGGAAGATTGACCGCCCCACTCTAAGAAGAAATAGGAAACGGGGTCGGCCCCTACTACTCTTTTTCTAGACTTTATTTGCTTTATAGTGATACCATCTCGTATCCTCCGGAGTCGGGCCCGTCCGCACCACTATACCAACCCATGACGACTGGACTATACCCTAGTCTGATACTCTCTCTCGTTCAGACGGAACCGGCTTCTCAAGATCTGTATTTCAGCACAGCACTACACCTTCAACGTCTATCGACTGTCAATCTAGGGGTTTTCTTGACGGGATGCAACCCATCTCGTCCCTATAAGCTGTGCACCCAAACGGCCTTAACGAGGCCACTCACGTGGACATATCGATCGGACCTTAAACTTTTATATCTGCGTTCAAAAGATTATGTCCAAATTACTCTCTTTTTTTTTTAATTATTATTAAATAGTCCGATCCTCTCTTCTTTTTCTTATTTAATTTTGGACCGTCCTTCTAAAATGCTCCAAATTATATAAATATTATTCGGCCGAGCAGTCAATTATTTTTATTTTTGGCTTGTAAGTTTTTTTGTTTTTTTATAATTTATTCTATTAACTTTTTTACTAATTGCTATTTTCAAAATTCTGCCCATTTTCAACTCTACACCCCCCCCCCCCCCCCCCCCCCCCCCCCCCCCCTCCATCCCGAGTCAGGTCACCGATCTTATCGGAGGTCGGACTCGGGATGGGCGTGTTCGAAACCCTAGTGGTATATGGGCACGTTAAACAAGTTATCATCATCATCATCATCCAGTTTTGGGAACATACCGTAACATCAACCTTAAATCACTAAGTTCGATAGTCGCTAAGATCGCTTCGTAAAACGGGGCCAAGGTCAGTAACATCCGACAAGTTTTACTACAAATATCATTCACCGATTCAGCATTCAGCATTTAGACCATTGTTTTGGCTTCGTACACAATAAATGAAACATATCCAACGTTAATTTTTTCATATGATATATTTCACAAAAGGTAGTTTTTTTAATTTTTTAAAACTTAAACTTAATATTTTTTGTAGAATTATGAAAAATTAAAATATACCGACCTGTAAACAGCGTTGTTTGCTTGTTGTAGAAATTTAACAGGGGTCAAGGTTAGTAGACCAGTTTTTATTTTAGTGTGGCGAAGCATTGTAATAATATAGCTAATTTTGAATTTGAATGACGTCAGAATTCCAATGACGTCACTTTGCACCTCCTTACAATAACCATAAACTGGGTACATGACGTTTCCGTTTTAAGAATGCTGGAAAAAATCCAATGCAAAATTCCTATTGATTTTTTTTTTTTTACGAAATATGGATTTCAAGTGAAATTACGGTAAGATATGCTATATTTATTGTGTACAAAGCCAAAACAAGGGCGCGAAAAGTGACTGTCGTTGACCTTAAAGTTATAACTTTAGTTTTCCCGTGAACTCAGCTGTTTTTGCAAGCTACACGTTTTTAACTGCAAAAACACTTGTTATTCTCTTATTGGTTGGAATTTTGGTCAACAAATTGTTATTGTCAGTTGTGATTTGTGAATTCATCATTATTAGCATAACCAGTGCGTAACGGGAACATTTGTTTCTTGGGGACGTTTTGTTAAAATATGGAATTATGCATTAGTTTTACCCATTTTTCACCCAATATGAAAATAAATATATATTTATGCATTACCTTACAGCTTTCTTTAAATTAAAAGAAGAAACCCGATGGAAATTTATGGGGAAGTACGTCTACATCACTCCCCTGAAAACGTCATTGAGAAGTAGCGGAAGTACAACGAACTATTTCTCAATGCGGCGGTACGTAGTCGTGCACCGGCTAGTTATGCAAATCAACATCCGGTCTTGAAATGCAAAATTGATTGATTGATTTATTTATTTTTCATAATTTGCGTGATTTAAAGGAGGGTAATAAATAAAATACCACACTCGTTTTCGCTAGATATAATTTTTACGAAACTCGTGAACTTTCTAAACGTATCTGACCTCACTTTCGTTCGGTCAGATACGTTTGGGAAGTTCACTCGTTTCGTAAAAATGATATCTAGCAAAATCTCGTATAGTATCATACCGTCATACAATTTCGATCGACTATGTTTTCGATACTTTGTTTATAACTGCATGTATCGCGATATTATGCGAGATATTACGTCACTATCAGCCTGACATAAACAACGAAGTGTCTTTTTTCCTCACAATATTAAAAATGCTTCAAGTCAAGCTGCCAACTTTATGTTTAATTATAATACCATATATAGTGTGCATGTTATCGGTTTTTCGTAATGCAATATTTTGGTACTAATGAAATGCCTCACATAGCGAAATCCAGGTATTACAAATCCCTGCAAAGTTATCGTCTGCAACACTGACATCTGACCTGACAAAGTTAGAGGATATACTACGTGATCATTACACTGAACAATAAAATGTATGGAAGGCTGGTTGGGTTACCTCTTATGTCATTCACAGCAAAGTTCTTTTAGATAATTTCTGCTGGGGGCATTTACACTCACTACAAATAAAGGTGGTTTAGTGGAATTCGATTTTTTGAAAATATATAGTTCTGTATCTCTGTTAGAGTACTTAAGTTGACAATCTGCATTTTGGTGTCGTTGATACGTATAAGAAGAGGATTAGACATTAGCCTATGACGAAAACATAATGTAAATATGTTTTAAGTGAACATTGTCTATTGGTCTGAAGATTATTCAATATTTTTTACAAGTTACAAACATTTCATGATTTTATTTTCAAATGAAGATTTTGATGTAAATTATTGCACGGAGTATAGACCCTTCACTGCCATAACAAGGACAAAAATAGACAGCCAATGAAAGTATCGAAAACATATGACGTTTGTAAAAATATAGCGGTAACATCAGTACGACTTAGCAGCTAGTGTTTATGGAGGAAAACTTGGCGTTCATGGGAAATTATCACTTTTTTTCACAATAAACTAATGTGACTTGAGAAAGGTAAAATATTATTGTATGTACGAAGTATTGTTTTTATTATATTTTAATTTTTTGCTTATCGTATCGAAAACATATGACGCCAGGATATTCTATATTTACATTTTGTTTCTGGATGTTTTCAATTGTAAGTGGTATTCGTGTATTATTACCACACAGATGCGATTCAGTGATACAGCAATTAAATGTTTCAGACTCTTTCATATAAAATTTGTACTGTTCATGTTTGGCCTTTGTAATTTAAGTTACCTTTTAGACAATCCTGAAAAGGAAGGTCTGTTGGCACAACTATTTTCTTTAACAAAGTTTGCGGTGCAAAGTCAAGTCAGTAAATGTCTTAATTTTGAAAGTCATCTATATTTTTAAAAAGGGCGGGACGTAGCCCAGTGGTAAGACTCCAAGCTATGCCTTCGATGAGGAAAGATGTGTTGCTCTGCTCTCTCGAGTTGCCCCCCCCCCCCCCCCCCGAAAATTGTACAAGCATGGCACAGACAGTGCTTACTCGGTTCTACTGAACATTGTACAAGCATGGCACAGACAGTGCTTACTCGGTTCTACTGAACATTGTACAAGCATGGCACAGACAGTGCTTACTCGGTTCTACTGAACATTGTACAAGCATGGCACAGACAGTGCTTACTCGGTTCTACTGAACATTGTACAAGCATGGCACAGACAGTGCTTACTCGGTTCTACTGAAAATTCAAACACATCTGTCTGACCTGCATATATCAGCAATGTTTGCCAACAAATGTGTCCAAGACAAGTTTAGCAACATGACGCAAAGTCAACACATACTTGTTCTACAGGCCAGAACACTATAAACAAATACCATTAATAATGCTGTCTAGGATGGTTGCAGCAAATAAACATGAAATATTCCAAATAAACACAATGTGACAGCTATAGTCAGGAATGTTTTGCGCCAGAAATACTTTGGCCCGTAGGAACGATATTTATTGTTGGGGGGGGGGGGGGGGGGGGGGTTAGTGGGGGGAGACACTATATCTAGTAGGTGGTTGTTATAGTCAGGGATGTTTTGCGCCAGAAATACTCTGACCCGAAGGAACGATATCGGGTTGGGGGGGTGGGGGGAGACACAATCTCTAGTAGGTGGTTGCTATAGTCAAGAATGTTTCGCGCCAGAAGGGGGGGGGGGGGGGGTGCACAATCTTTAGTAGGTGGTTCGCCAAAGCCAAAGTCATATTTTATCTTTATTTATATAAGAATAGGACAAAACAAACATACATGTTTTATCCCCGTCCTCACCCCCCCCCCCCCCCCCTACCCCACCCCCGGATCCTACGGGACTGATACTGTCGCAGTTTTATTGATGAGTATATATATCAAACCCAATAATTTGACGTTGCCAATATCAGTGAAGACAGATTTATAGAACAATACAGAGAATACTGAATATGTATCATAATATATTCCCTACTTGTGATATACAGTTATCAGTAATTATTAGAGTTATCTTTCCGCGCGCGCGCGTGTGTGTGTGTGTGTGTGTGTGTGTGTGTGTGTTTAGGTTCCATTATACCTAATAAATTCCTACTGACGACCATAGTAACAATTCTTAATAAAAAATAACAGAAGCAATGTGTCAAACCACTGGGCCAATATATACACTGACAGTCTGGTACCTCCCATTGATAAATTACTCAAAGAAACTCTGCTGTCACGTATTGTTTTAACGACTTACAGGAAGTTTACAGTACCCACCTTCTGATCCTCACACATTTTTTATTGCCACCTCAATTATTAACAAGTACAAAATGTCACTAGTGTAATAATTGTTCAGGTAATAACCAGTGAGACATATATCCACCAATCACAGCCATAGTTAAGGTTTACTCCTTAATCACTTCGAACTCTGACCTGGTACACTTCCATCTTGAAAACTCTGGCATTCGTGTCATCAAGTAATGCTGTCCCTAAATAACGCTGGCCTTCGTATAAATGTTTATGACATCATAATGCTGAAAATAGAATACGAACAAAACATCAACGTGGTAAAAGTTTAGAATGCTTTTACATTATTATATGTGAAATAAGTCTTCATAGGCTATTAACAGCTTGGTGTGCGGACTGTGGACTGTTAACTGGCTGAAGAAAGGAATATATATATATATATATATATATATATATATATATATATATATATATATATTTGTTTTATTTCCATTTCCATTTTTAATTTTTGCGCATGTGAATAATGTTCTTTTAAAATATCATACTTGTGCCCAGACAGTTTAATAAGAAAACCAGTGGTATGTTACTCTTATGATTATGACAGACTTGCCGTCGAAGAATATATATTTGCTGGCATTATATTCCGAAAACCATGTCACGTTAGCAATGCGATAGTCTAAGACGATGGTAAGACGCCGATATGCAATGAGTGTCACCTTGTTCCGTGTTTGCAGTCCGATCCATTTTGAAATAAAATTTAAAAAACGTCTGCACGTGTAATGTACACGGTAACGTTAGTACCTTCTGTTAAGGACTTCTAGAGATACGGTAATGCCCATAAAATGAAAACTTTAAATTTTTCATTGGGAAAACAAAATTGCTGCTAGTGTATCCCAACTATTAAAATTAAAATTAATGCATCCGGGCATATAATTCCAGAGTATCAAATAATAAACATCGTTCAGAACAAACTATGATAATAAATAAATAAATAGATAAATAAACCTAAATAAATAAATAACAATAATAAATTAATAAATACTAGTATATAAATAAATAAATAAATAATAAACATCGTTAAAAAAACAACTATAATAATAAATATATAAATAAATAAATATAAATAAATAAATAAGTAAAAATAAATAAATAAATAAATAATAAATAAATACTAGTAAATAATTAAATAAATAAATAATAAACATCGTTCAGAACCAACTATGATAAAAAATCAAATCAAATCAAATCAAACAAAAATCAAACAGTAACAAGCAGAACACTAAACAAAACTTCCCATAGCGAGTAAACAGTTAGGAATTGAGTGCATCCACTTTCTTATAGACAGGCAGTACACACCGCGGTCGACCCCAAGTAAAAAAAAAAAACGAGTTCATCAAAGTGAATCGATCCTGCGAACCATCGCACATCACGCGACGCTCTACCACTGACCTACACCACACCCCTGAATATTATTAATAGCCCTACTCGTACATACCTTAATAATTAATCGTGGGCGTAATTTCGATAATATGTAACTTCCACAGCGTCTTCTGCGAAGTATCTTCCTCCTACACGCCATTTTATTTTCATTCCCAACTCTTCCTTAATCTCCGGCAAGAAAATCCACACTAGCGGAAGCGCGACTTTTTGGAAGTCTGCCAAAAGGTCCGTCACGTGCCACGTGATCACGTGCAGTTTGTTGTTCCAGTTGTAGACTTCTTTGACCAGATTGCACACCTGCTCGCCCATAGAGAGGAGGACCGTGATTAAACTGGCAGCTATGACGCAGACGCCGATTCTCCTGGAGATAGCTCTGTTCAAGGGCGTCGTCCTCACGGAACTTCTACTGTCAGAATTGAGACTCACGAAAACGTACAAAGTCTGGAGCATCAGAACTGTGGCCGGGATGAAGAAGCAGAGACAGGGGAGTAGGATGTCGGCCCAGCGCGTCAGAATCACAGCACAGTAACTGGCAGTCCAGACACTCTGATTCCACACCGGGTGCAGATTGGCCATTGCCAGCGGGAGGATGACGACAACAGCTACGACCCAAGGAGATGCGAGTGTTCCCAATCTGAGGGCGAGGACCTTGTTCTTGGAAACCACTGGATTTTGAATCCTGCGTCGCTCGACGATGTAGCACGTGTTGTAGACGATGATCAACCATGTGGTGATGAAGATCTGGATGTATTCTTCGTACATCTGGTACGCCACGTGCATCCAGCAGCCGAACCTCCACTGGCGCGTGAAGATGTAGTCGACCTTCATTGGGCACCACACCGCCCCGTATAACCAGTTACACACAGCCACGCTCAGTATCAGCTGGTTGCTGAAACGCAGTCGCAGCTTCTTGGAGGTTGTGATGGTGAAGATGAGCAACGTGTTTGTCAGTAGAATGAACACCGTGTTAAATACACCAATTCCACCAGCAGCACTGTAGATGTCCCAGAAGGAAGGCCGCGCCCACCAGGTTTCGTTCGATGACGCGCTGCTGTTCATGGTTTCAACATCATCTGCAAGAGAACATGAATAACAGTAATTGTAACACAAGGACTCAAGGCGCCAAGTAACCATTATTCGTACTGTTTGTTTGTGTACCATTTTAAAACTGACAGACCCTAGTTTTTAAACACTATGACTTGTGTTTACTGTTAGAGCCGTCTTATATTATTGAAATCGGACATTACTTAGATTTTATTGGTTAGATTATCCATTATCAAAAAAAGCGTTGAATAAACACACACCAAAATGTAATATGAACTGTGTTACAGCCACACTGACTTGACTGAAAAATGGGGATCAGGTTTGAATAGATGCAGGACTGGGCGAGACAGCTACTCGCCCACAAGAGTTTTAGCAATGAAGTGTGAATCTAGCTTAAGAGGTAACATTTATGGGGATGAGCTCCAGTCTATTTTTGAGTGTATTTCCCCGTTTAAACGTCACAGACTCTTTGTTCCACTCCATTGTAACTTTATTGAAATATGTTACAGGTTTGTAGATAATTATAACCACTCTTAGTGACCATTGTCAGCTGTTACAACTAGGGCCTACGCTTTTAAGGAACCACCCCATCATTTGTTGTGTCGTTACAACTAGGGCCTACGCTTTTAAGGAACCACCCCATCATTTGTTGTGTCGTTACTTTGTGTAGCACCTTATAGTTCGGTTCAGGATATAGCAAAACTTCAAATTCGGGCAAAAATTATACAGATATTCGGACAAAAATTATACAGATATTCGGGCAAAATGTGCTAATATGAGACCTTTTTACCATGTATTTCCATCATTCTACCCGCAAAATTAGTTGTAATCTATGTAAAAATACGTAGTGATTCGTTTGCAACCATATAGGCCAATAGCTGTTTGGTAGTGATGTTAATTATATCAATAAATGTTGTTATGCAGATTCCGGCATTTTCGTTGAAATTTGGGCAAAAGCCAGCCTGCCCCCTACATAAAGAAGAACCCGTACGCTTATGAGAAATAGTTCTTCAATGGAAAAAAATATATATATATATAAAATACTAAAATGCTTTTTCAGATCTTTTTTTTTTTTTTTTTTTGGTTTTTGGGGGGGTTTTTTTTGTTACTGCAAGCAGGGTGAACTACACAGTATTCAAATAAACCATTGCTTGGGAGTTACTTTTTATTTTAGGACTAAATTATAATAACTGTGAAAGTGGTATGCTGCTAATTATTATACAACAACAGAATGAGGCGATGCGCCGAGTTGAGGGTGGATTACCTAAATGTTGTATGGTCAACATAATGCTTTGGGGTGGTTTGTTTGCATGGCACTTACCACGAAGCCAGCCCTCACCGTTTCAGGAGAGCTATTACTCTCGCTCCCAATCACTCACTTGACACTAGTTCAAGGAGAGTAATTTTTAACGCTCCTTAGCATGTGATTTATATGGTATCAGAAGGGTAATATCTCAAATGGCTCCCTATAATCTAAGTTAGGGGAGTAATTAATCAATCCCCTGAATTTTATTTCACGTCGCGGTACTAGTGAAGTAGCTCTCTCAACGTTGTCTTATTGTTCACAGAACATAATTATTCTTGCATAGAAATTTAATTGAAATGCATACGAACGAAAATGGTGGCTTGCTACCTTGAAGTGTGTTTTTAATGGGACAAACGTTCGATAGTTGGCCCACTATATGTCAAAAAAAAAATATTGCGTTAATTTATATAGGAAAGTATTATATTCAACAGTTACAAAGTCATCACATTCCACTTGCTGTCGATATTTCGTAAAATAACTGAATTATGGCTGCGAAGCTATAAATTAGAAACAAAAAATAACTTCATTAAAACGGCTTATGGCATCAGTGGCTAACTGAAAGATATTGTTGTTAGAAAATCAAGTACTCAACGAGCCTCTTCATTTAACAAGTGAAATAGCAGATAAATGTGTTACTCCTGAACTGCGACAAGTCCTAGGATTGATCGTTTTCCCTGGACAGACCCACCGGCTATTATCCCGTTCCAACCAGTGTTCACGACTGGTATATCAAACGTTGTTTATGTATCCGATAGTAGGTCTGACAAGAACAATCATTTACACAATTAATTGTTATTAACATCTGGCCGAATTAATGAAGCCTGTTTTTCTTAAACACGGGTGTTTAAGTATTGTAAATGTATGTAGTTATACACGTGTAAGACATAAACAGGCGTATATTGTAAATGTATGTAGTTATACACGTGTAAGACATAAACAGGTGTTTAAGTATTGTAAATGTATGTAGTTATACACGTGTAAGACATAAACAGGTGTTTAAGCATTGTAAATGTCTGTAGTTATACACGTGTAAGACATAAACAGGTGTTTAAGCTTGTAAATGTCTGTAGTTACACACGTGTAAGACATAAACAGGTGTTTAAGCATTGTAAATGTATGTAGTTACACACGTGTAGACATAAACAGGTGTTTAAGCATTGTAAATGTATGTAGTTATACACGTGTAAGACATAAACAGGTGTTTAAGCATTGTAGTTATACACGTGTAAGACATAAACAGGTACTTAAGCATTGTAAATGTATGTAGTTATACACGTGTAAGACATAAACAGGTGTTTAAGCATTGTAAATGTATGTAGTTATACACGTGTAAGACATAAACAGGCTTTGCAAATTCGGCCCTTGGTATCTGCATGATGGAAAAGACTTCCGAACGTTTCAGCATGCATGCTAATATTATCACTAACCCTAAACCTAAGCCTGAAAGAACTGAATGCTGGAACGTTCGGAAGTCTTGCCAATATGTGAATATATAAACACTTGCTGCATTTTTCTATTAGCAGCAAGGAATATCTTATATGCATTTTCTCACAGACAGGACAGCATTAGTTGTGACGGAGCAAAAATCAGTGAGAGTGGGGAGGGGTTCGTTCCTGTGACACAAGCACCTCAGGTGAGAGCTCTACCGACTGCGCTAGATCCTGCCGCAAATCTTCCATAGCTAAACTAATTGGAGTGGGACGTAGCCCAGTGGTAAAGCGCTCGCATGATGCGTGGTCGGTCTGGGATCGATCCCCGTCGGTGGGCCTATTGGGCTATTTCTCGTTCCAGCCAGTGCACCACGACTGGTACATCAAATACCGTGATATGTGCTGTTTTATCTGTGGTATGGTGCATATAAAAGATCCCTTGCTACTAATGGCAAAATGTAGCGGGTTTCCTCTCTAAGACTATTATGTCAAAATTACCAAATATTTAACATCCTTTTCATTTTATTTTTTTTCATTTCAAATTATTTTTCGTGCTTATATTCAATTAAGGTTCAAGCACGCTGTCCTGGGCACACAACTCAGTTATCTGGGCTGTCTGTCCAGGACAGTGGGTTAATTGTTACTGGTTAGTGAGAGAGAAGAGGGTGTAGTGGTCTTACACCTACCCATTCAGTCGATACAACTCGATCTGAGTGGGAGCCGGTACCGGGCTGCGAACCCTGTACCTACCAGCCTTATGTCCGATGGCTTAAACACGACGCCACCGAGGCCGGTATTTGACATCCAGTAGCCGATGATTTATAAATCAATGTGCAAAATAAACTTTAAACTTTAGCTAAAATAATTAGAAACAAACTTGTGAATGAGCATCATCTTGTTATTGGCAATAATTTGATCGGTATTACATACATCAAACAATGGACCAGTGCCGGATAAACAACTTAGCAGATACATGTTTCAAATGCCACTGGCCCCGCGCTTTTGGGGCGTGTACTATAATTATTGGTATTGTTGGTAAGGTTACTGTTCTAACTGCAATACATATTACTGAATCTTCCAACAACAAGTTTCCTTTATGTGGCAATGTAAGCCATCGTTTTATTGGATGAAAGGTCATTTATTGTTGTCACTATGTAAGCCAAGGATAGCATGGGGAGTTCGTTAAATTTTGTCACTATGTAAGCTTATGGTATTCGAGGGGCGGGGGGCATGTGTAAAATACTTCCGCTTTACTTCGGGCACCGCAGCAGTTTTAAAAAATTGCACTGAAAATAAGAAAAAAATTGTTTTGTTTTGTTTAACGACACCACTACAGTAAATTTATTTGTTAATTATCGGCTATTTGCTCATTCTGACACGTAGTCTAAGTTAGTCATTAGATGAAACCAGCTGCATGTTTCCTAATGAAGCAAGGGATCTTTTATATGCACTTTCACACAGACAGGAAAGCACACACCACAGCCTTTAACCAGTGTGGTGCCCTGGTTAAAACGAAAAAGCAACAACAAAAAACAGTCAGCTAAATGGATCTAAAGAAGAAAGTTCCGTGTGAAATTAAAATTGTGGAGAAGAACTTTCCAGTATTTACGGAATAAAACCAGCTGCGGCTCTGATTTGTGGTAATCTGTGACACTGATTATTTGTACAATAAATAAATACACTTTTGTTTTTGTTATACAAGTGGTATGCAATGTACACAAGACGTTAAGACCAATATTAAACTGCGATTTTCAGAAAACATTAGGGTTGTTGATAAAAATACAAAACAAAACAACAAAAAACCCCACATTTATCAAATCCATTTAAGGGTATGCGATCCCCATTTTTTTGCAGGTAGATTAAATGTGAGATGTCACACTTTTTATTGGTGTACTGCATGGGCGTGTCGATACGTTGTTTATATCCGTTTTATTAGTAGACGTTAACATTGTCGGAAATAGGAATTGATTTGGTACATCAGAACTTAATCCGACATTGTGATGGACCAGAATCAGATTTATATAAACTGATACCGGAAGTTTAGGATATTGTACTTCAGATGCTGTTTTCCGTGTCCTAAACTATAGTATAGTAAGGATACCTTTTAAAGGGACTGTCATGATATGATAGCCATAAAAATAGGCAGTGGACTGTCTCAAATCTAATACATCTGAGTCTCAATTATAAAGCCTTGTGTCGCTATTCCATAAATTTTGTTTGGTGGTTTTAAAAATAATAGTTTTAGTTACAAAATTATTGACAAAAAGGTATTTTGAGCAACTAAAACGTTTTAGATGACCAGAAATGCACTGCATATATATATTCATTCTTTAAGAAAAGCATATTAAGTTATTTTTGTAACTGTAATTCAACTGTATCATTACTATGTGGCGACCCGAAACGTAGTGTCCAAGAAACTAATCTTCCCAGGACTTCGTTATTAATGGTAAACGTTTTGCAAGGACTTAAACATTCATTGTTGCTAGGTTGTTGTTGTTGTTGTGTTTTTTTTTTGTTGTTTTTTTTGGGGGGGGGGGGGTTGTTGGGTTTTTTGTTTATTTGTTTGTTTGTTTGAATGTTGATTTGTTTTGTTTGAATGTTGTTTTGTTTTTGTTTGTTGGTTTTGCTTTTGTTTGTTCTTATATACTTTCGTCTATTTCTAAACATAAATATAACACACACACACACACACACACACACACACACACACATATATATATCCCGCCGCCCCCCCCCCCCCCTCTCTCTCTCTCTCTCTCTCTCTCTCTCTCTCTCTCTCTCTCTCTCTCTCTCTCTCTCTCTCTCTCTCTCTCTCTCTCTCATTCTCTCCCTCTCTCTCTCCCTCCCTCTCTCCTCTCTCTCTCTCTCTCTCCCTCTCTCTCTCTCTCTCTCTCTCTCTCTCTCTCTCTCTCTCTCTCTCTCTCTCTCTCTCTCTCTCTCTCTCTCTCTCTCTCTCTCCATTTCTTTTCTTTTTGTTTATTCTCTGTTAGCAAGTTTTAAACATTAATTTATTGTATTTGTCATTTGTCATATTGGCTGAATATAAAACTTCTATATTGATAAAATGTAGGGAGAGGTCTTATTGTGTACATGTAGGCCCAGACGCGAGTACAGTGGGGGGGGGGGGGGGGGGCTCCCCAAACCCGGCTCCCAGCACATTTTCTTTTTTCAATGAATTTTCCAGGGTAGTATCACTTGCCACCTCCTAAAAACGGCATAGTCTAGACTACTACCCCCACCCCACCCCTGAATTATTTGCTACACACGCGCCTGTGGCCGTTCCAAAAACAGGATATTGGACTGTAAATAAACACAGTTTCATTGGTTACTTGCATGAGCGTACAGGCTCCCATTTTGACTGGTTTATGCCCGAATAAAACAAAAATGCCCGGATCTGAATTACAACAGTTTTTCATGTTAACATTAGTGACAAACATCTATATAGGGTAGTGAACAAATCACAACGCATTTTTACATAGATTACAATTAATTTTGCGGATAGAACGATGGAAATACATGGTGAAAAGGCCTCAAGTTAACACATTTTGTTCGAATATCTCTATTATTTGCCCAAATTTGAGGATTTGCTCCAATACTGGGGGGGGGGGGGGGGGGGGGGGGGGGGGGAGTTGCCACCAATGATCCCCCATCTCGTACGATTATGGTTACCTGAATTGTGCATTACATTATTTGACCTAAATAAACGAATAAAATAAATAATAAAAGCAATACAAACATAACAAATAATCAACACCAAAAGATTTACCTCACAAGTCCGGTATTAAGTGGAGAAATAAACAGAGCGTTATCACACGTAGATCCGCCGTTTCCGCCTGTAACAGAATAACCGTGTTCCGAAACATGAGACTAACATGCCATAATTCTCCAGTATACTAAATGAAATTACACTTGCTCCGGCCATTTTCTCAAACAATAATAATTGTTTTATTTTTGTGGGGTTGTCTTTTTTGTGGGTTTTTGTTGTTGTTTTTGTGTGTGTGTTTTTTTTTTTTTTTTTTTTTTTTTTTGGGGGGGGGGGTTGGGGGGGTAATTGGTTGTGAGCACAGACTGGGAAAGAAAAAGTTTGTTTTGTTTAAAGGGACATTCCTGACTTTGCTGCATTGTAAGATGTTTCTGACTAACAAAATATTTCTACAATTAAACTTACATATTTCTTGCTTAGAATATCAGTGTCTATATATTCACTGTGTTTCTGGTCGTCTTAATATTTGTAATAATCGCAAACTGGATTTTGTTTTCAAATAATTTCGTACGTACGAAAAAATGTATTTTAAGAAATAAAATGAAATTTAACCTAGTACAAATATTAGAACGATCAGAAACACGTTAAATACACAGCCACTAATATTTTATGCAGAAAAATATATTCGATATGTAATTACAATCGTTAAAAAGTCTCTGTTAGTCGATAACATCTTAAAAATTGCAGCAAACTCAGGAATGTTCCTTTAACATCAGCACTAGATCACATTGACATTCAACTAATTGGAATTTTTTCTCGTTCTAACTAGTGCACAACGACTGGTCAACGGCCGTGGTATGTTCTTTTTTTGTCTCTGGTTAAAGTGCATATAAAAAGATCCCTTGCTACTAATGGAAAAAAAAATGTAGCGAGTTTCCTCTCTAAAACTCTATATCAGAGTTACTAAAAGTTGACATCCAATAGCCGATGATTAATTAATCACTGTGGTCTAGTTGTGTCGTTAAACAAAACTAACAAACTACATCACATTGATGTATTAATTTGATTTTCCATCAGCAGCAATATATCTTTCATACAGTCGTGATACTTGTCGCTCTGTTTGAACATGATAGCATCGATGATAATGTCGATTAAGATTGTCTTGATGGAGAAAATGACGATGATGATGATGATGATGATTATGATGATGATGACGACGACGACGACGATGGTGGTGATGATGATGATGATGATGACGACGACCATGGTGGTGGTAGTGATGATGACGATGATGATAATGGTGGTGGTGGTGGTGGTGATGATGATTATCATAATGATTATGATGATGATGATGGTGGTGGTTGTGGTGGTGGTGGTGATGATGATTATCATAATGATGATGATGATGATGATGATGATGACAGATTTCCTTAAAACTATATAGGTTCAAACAAGCTGTCCTTGACACCTAACGGGTTAGAAAACACACATTACTGTCGACTGGCGTAAAGTCTAGGGCGTCCTAGTTCCAAGTTCCGGAATACACTAAGCACTAATTTCATCGCCGTGACTTGACTAATGAACCGAGATTGGCGACAGATTAGTGTCAACTGCAGCAAATACGTCAATATAGCGGACGAGTGTTATATTTCTAAATTCTATATTTAGAAATAATTACAATTAAATAACATGCGAACGTTAAACAGGTCAAATAACAAGTTCCAAAATTTGTTTATAGAACAACCTGGGATCGTTCCTTGTCCTTTTGGCGGTGAGCTGCGAATTATCAAAGTACATTAGTGTTGCTCGGATTCGGTACCAATATTCGAGGCATCACATGTCTCGGCTTCCCTTTCTCAAAATGCGGTATATTTCACTAACGTGTTTACGCCATGCATTAAAAGCTCAAGCATGGACCTCGTGGGCAAATGCTGTGATATTGCCAAACACCTTTGCCCAGGAAAGATTCGGTTACAAAATGTGTTTTTAAGTCATACCATTGCACCTTCCTCCAACACAAAACAAATACTTTTGGGGTGGGGGGTTTTCGGGGGGGATGGGTGGTTTTGGGGTTAATTAGTTTCTTTAGGGGGGGGTCTTCTTTTCGTTTTTGGTGTGTGTGTGGGGGGGGGGGGGGGGGTATCAATTAAATTAGTTAGTGCATACAAACCTGTCCACACCCATTATTCCGAGATCGATTTACCGAAGCAATGGTTGTGAAAAGAAATTCCCAACGGGTGGGATTTACCTCAGTCGGTTACGTTCTTGCTTGAGGTGTTTGCGACGCAGGATCGAACCACCTCGGTGGATGCATTCAGCTGATTGGGTTTTTTCTCATCCCAACCAGTGCATCACAACTGGTAAAAGGACGTGGTGTGTGCTTTCCTGTCTGTGGGAAAGTGCATATGAAAGATTCCTTGCTGCGTTAGGAAAAAAAATGTAGCGGTTTCCTCTGATGACGACGTGTTACAATTATTAAATGTTTGACATCCATTAGCCGATGATTAATTAATCAATGTGTTCTAGTGGTGTCGTTAAACAAAACAAACTTTAACTTTCATTTGTATAACATTGACATTACGTGCTGCACGTCATTTTTCAAAGTAAGCCATGCCAATGTCACCTTCAATTTATAATATAACAAACCGGTTTTGGGGTGGGGGTTTTTGTGCACAATAACAAAGTGATATTATAAAACGTGAATGGGTAAAATCTTAACCTTGATGATGCAGGTTTCATGTTTCGTTTTCACATGGATACATGTACACCTGTAACATGTTACGTCCTAGTAGGCCTAGTCAGTGAATTCAATGCTGGAATGAGCATAGTCTCTGGAAGATGACAACAACTGGGGATATATTTGCATCAGAATGAGATACATCTCCCCCACACCCCTGAACCCCCACCCCACCCCACCCCCACACCCCACACCCCCACCCACACCCCGGTGAGGTCGTTATGTATACCTGGATTTGTTTTCCTTATCACACAGGTAAACAAAAACACTGTTGGTAAAGGGGCTTCTGGTGGAGACTGGGGTAAATATACGGGTCAAGGAAGAGCCCCTACCAAGAGCATAGCTAACTACTGATAGCGCCCTTGGTAGAGCAGAGAACTGGCAGAACATTTCAATAATAATACAGTCTTCAAACCCAATCAACAAACCACTTGAATTTTCAAGATGGCCGCCATATCCATCCACCAATATTCATTATTGGGATGTATTTTAATAGTTTTTCGAGTTTTGTCATCTCATTGTTTTTTTATATTGTTTAGAATGAGCAGAACCTAACTGTGATATTTATTGTGAAATCAGTCTTATATTCTGATATTTACTGTGAAATGTATTCGTGGTGGTCTCATTGTCCTGTAATTCGTGGAATGGTTCCGTCAATGAATTTTATTATTAACACAACTGAAAATATAATACATGTATACATATACATGTGTACTACACATTTATGATAATACCATTTCGATTCACGAAGTTAAGAACCCAACGAAATGTGTTTGTTAGCCAGATTTACGCCTACGTAAATAAAGGATTTCACAGTACATGTATAATTGATGGAATATATAGGGATCAAATAATGGCACCCTCCCCAAAACATGGCCATCTACCGGCAGAGCGAATATCACGAAGAACCACTAAAATGGTGGTACAAACCTGAAACTTAGTTGTCCCACTTTAGGTCAGGAGCCTTGTTCCATTAACAAAACCGCTTTATCTTACCGTAGACATCAATAAATACCTTCCTTTATCAACGGCGTGTTTAACTATAATGTTAATTAGCTCATTAAGTAATATATTCAAGTACTTTTTAAGTATTCCTACCTAGTTGTATCTTTGCGTATACTTGTATATGGCAATATATTTATTATTATTATTATTATTATTATATTTGTTTATAGTTTCTAATATGAATATGCAATTCCAGGTGTGTACCATATTTACAACCAAACTAAATTTAAAATATTAAAGAAGGCTACAAACATTGCTCAGTAATCCTCATCCGTATAGCTATCATGTTTTCTTCACAAATACCGTCCACTTTTCGTTCACTTGTGTGTGTTTAACCAAGCGGGGAACGATATCTGCACCCGACCCCGCGTGAATTCGTTTGTTTGGCCTTGTGGGTGTTTTTGTTAATGTTTGGCAATGTTTGTCCCATGGCACGAAATGTAAATGAGTAATGGCCGCCATATGACTTATCAGTAAATCATCATTTTGGTAAAATAACAGTACACAAGACCCATACAACCAAGAAATAAAGTTCCATGAGATAAAGATCTGACTATATAAATTAACTGAAGGCCATACTCTATTGTCAACACATTTATATATACTCTTCAAAAAAGTAGGGGAACCTGAAATATTAATGTTAATATCAACTATTAGACAAAACATACGTTTTGACCACAGACATCCTGGTAAAGAACGTTCAGGTCTGTTTATCAACACACTGAAACACATTCCATAGTTTGCACGTGCATCACGTAGTTGCCCGTGCACGTGCGTGGGTGTCATTCCCGATTTTGACCATTTCCAGGAAGGTCGATTAATCACCGTGGAACATTATTTCTGTCAATCTTTTTCATTCTGTTGATCATACAGTTGTTATTGTTTTGCTTTTAGTTATTTTTATTGTTTGAATTTGCGATTTACTGATAAAAAAACGTCATCTTTCAAATTTCACTTATGACCCCAATCGTCCTTCAAGATCTTTGGTGGTCATAAAGCCTACTGTAATACTGAACTACCGGTTGTAATGTTTGCCCAATTAATTCACTATTATCATAAAATTATAACCATTCCCCACAGCTAATATACCTTACAATTGTGGCAATTGTAAATTCTTAGAGTTCCCCTACTTTTGTTGAAGAGTATATATATATATATATATATATATATATATATATATATATATATATATATATATACGAAACCTGTAAGTGCAAAACGGACGCCATATAATTTGCCCCAATATCATAATTTCGATTATGAATCAGTTCGAATGACATAATATCTTTAAATAAAGTTCCAACCTAATACATGCATGTATTATAAAGAGAGAATACTACACGAGTGGCTGTTAGATAACATTTATCATACAACGAGTTGTTTTAAAACGTAGTTTACGAGCGAAAGCAATTTTGGATACGCTTTTAAACAACGAGTTGTAAGACAAATGGTATCTAACGGACACAAATGTGGTATTCTCGTTCTTAAATACCCTCCAAAATCAGGTTTTAATCAAGTGTAAACATCTTTTCCGACTAAAACTTATTAAAGCAAATATTAAATATCTTATATAATGGGGTATCTAAAAATACCTGTCTTCAAAAATCCCTAGATGGGGGAGGGTTTCGGTATCTGGCCCATGGACTATTATAAAGAACCATTGAAGTAAGCGATTTTCTCTTGTATTTCCTGGTAGAAAGGAAAGGTTTTGAACAGAGCACTTTCATGAAACTGGCCTATATCCCTTACACTTGCACAGTGCCATCCTCATTCGTAGCATCTTTGTTAGAAATGCTCCAGAACATAAACCTACCCAGATGGGCAAATGTGAATTTAGCCAATATGATTCTTCCAAGAACAGATGTCATCTTTATTTTGGATGAAAGCATGACTACTCTACATCTCTCAAACGTTTGAATGTTTGTGGGTACTTCATATAAAGTAATGCATTTTTGGTCTATTTCGGAATATTCTAGGTACCCTTTTGGGGTTGCACTATCTCCCTACGAAACATCTTGCATCCGACCCAGAAACAATACGATGTCATTTAAATTACAAAATTAGAAATAACAAGAAAGGTGTCATTTAAGCAATATTTATTTCATAAATGAAATGTATTGGCAAATCAATCACTGGCCTATGTAAACATTAACTAAATGGCATGGCATTACATACAACTTAATACAATAAAGTTAAGAGTTTATACTAGCAATTGTCATATAAACGATGATTAATTGACAATTTACAATTTACAATTGACAATAATTGTATACAGTTCTAGAAATACATTGTTGGTCAGAAAATTAATCTGCACTGTGTGTGTGCGTGTATATGTGTGTGCGCGTGTGAGTGTGCATGCGTGTGTGTGTGTGTGTGTGTGTATGTGTGTGTGTGTGTGTGATTGTTACATATATTAGAAACAATACAATGTTTGATTTTAAAAGCAAACAGTCGCTTTTACTTAGATTAGAATTGGTAAAAATGGAGGAAAATGTCCTGTCCATCTGTTGTTTATAACAGTGATTATGAAAAAAATGTTTGTTGTTATAAAAAAAATCATTGACTGTTTTATCATCATTAGGGAAATACCAGATGACAAAGAAATATGACTTTTACCATACTGAAATTTGATGTCACTAGTGTTTTGATTGGTCGTTTGGACACGCGGTAATACTGGATAATATTGGAAGATCAGAGTGATAAATAAGACCAGATTTAAGCATGTTTGTTTTAAATGTTTGAGTTTTTTTCAAATAGTTTTCATTTGTTGATTTTTAATATTTTTTGTCTTGAATACATATTTCATATTAAAATAATAATGTTTTCCTCTATTCTTGTGAAAATTATAACGACAAAAGCAGCAAAAACTGATTCAGGTCGAAATCTGCTTTCAATAATTTCCCAAAATGACCATATTAAACAACTAATAATAATAAAATAAAATAACATAAATAATAATAAAATTTAAAACATTAACAATCAGCCAACAATAGCATTGACGTAGACCATTATCCGATTGGCTGTATGGAATGTCCTTGACCCTTGT
The DNA here is from genome assembly GCF_016097555.1 of Gigantopelta aegis. Classification (NCBI taxonomy): domain Eukaryota; kingdom Metazoa; phylum Mollusca; class Gastropoda; order Neomphalida; family Peltospiridae; genus Gigantopelta; species Gigantopelta aegis. Next base: position 21,025,240 of record NC_054700.1, on the reverse strand, counting down.
GTATCCAGGCGTCAATCAGTTGTTCTAGCACTCTTAGGGGAACTGGTCCATTGTTTAGTACTATCGAGTGAAACTCTTTGACATCAAAACGCGAACCTGTAAAAAAATCCATCATAATAAGAATTATCCCATGGAACTGTGGACATCGTGAAATTAGCACTCACAATATAAATATTCCTCATAATGTAATACTGTTAATAGCTACAGCTAAGGTCATCCCTAGAAACATAACATCACACACAATCACTCACTCACTCATTCACTTACACTTACACTTACACACACACACACACACACACACACACACACACACACACACACACACACACACACACAGAGACAGAGAGAGAGAGAGAGAGAGAGAGAGAGAGAGAGAGAGAGACGGGGGGGGGGGGGGGGGGGGGTAGAGTTTAAATTCCAGCCATTCCTTGGTAATAACATTAGTTTATATGCTGCCTCCGCCCTCTGCCTATAGTGTGATGACTGACATGAGATTTTACTGTCTCTTCGTCTCTGGTCTTGGTCAGCAAATCTGACACAATCCAACGTCGACGTCATTCCCTGTCTAGGTAACATTTCGTCGTCAGTAGTGCTTTGATTGGTCGAGTAGTCAGTAACATTTGATTTGAATTAGATAGTCCAACGTTAATAACTGTTTTAAAACCTTCAAAAATATGTATGAATAATAGACAGACAGACACACAGACACACAGACAGATAAGAGTAAAATTAATGAATGAATGTTTAACGACACCCCTAGCACAAAATACACATTGGCTATTTGATGCCAAACAAAGGTAAGTATATGAATATGATTAAATTAAAATCAGACTTATATCATTATATAAACAGAGATAAGATAGATAGACAGACAGACAGACAGACAGACAGACAGATAGATAGATAGATAGATAGATAGATAGATAGATAGATAGATAGGGAGGGACGGGCGGGAAGGCAGATAGAGAGATAGATAGATAGATAGATGAGGGAGGGACGGGGGGGAAGGCAGATAGATAGATAGATAGATAGATAGATAGATAGATAGATAGAGAGGGAGAGAGAGAGAGAGAGAGAGAGAGATAGATAGGGAGGGGCGGGCGGGAAGGCAGATAGACAGATAGATAGATAGATAGGGAGGGACGGGCGGGAAGGCAGATAGATAGATAGATAGATAGATAGGGAGGGATGGGCGGGAAGGCAGATAGATAGATAGATAGGGAGGGACGGGCGGGAAGGCAGATATATAGATAGATAGATAGGGAGGGATGGGCGGGAAGGCAGATAGATAGATAGATAGGGAGGGACGGGCGGGAAGGCAGATAGATAGATAGATAGATAGATAGGGAGGGATGGGCGGGAAGGCAGACAGATAGATAGATAGATAGATAGGGAGGGACGGGCGGGAAGGCAGATAGATAGATAGATACATAGATAGACAGACAGACAGAGATACACCCAGATACACACACATACATACACATATACATTCACACAAATGAAGAAATATTTTCATTTTTAAAACTGTTCTAGTGGTATAACGAACCTAGTTGCGTGGAGGCCTTCTGTCGCAGTTCTTTTAGCTTCAGTTCGCCAACCTTGTATGCGCATGCCTGACCGGGCCAGGTCATATACCGGTTCACTTCCGTCGTGAGGTCGTTGCGGGAGTAAGCCGTGTTATTCAGCATATATTCGATGGCTCTTTCTTGCGTCCAACTATATTGAAACAAAATAGATATAATTGTTACTTGATATTTACTTTCATGGGAACTTTCACGGTAGTGAGATACATTTCTCAGAGGTGATTGGGTTTCTATGATCGACTCCCACCCCACTCCCAGTGGCAGTGCCGGATTTATAATGGGGGGGGGGGGGGAGCTGCCAGAGGGGCCCCCTCAGACTAAGGACTTCCTGTATAAAATAATGTAATAATTATAAAATTAGTTAATTTTTTTTATTTGTCATGTAATTTAATTTCTATGTTGAGGGGCCCCCGAACCTGAAGTGCCCCGGGCCCCTCCACCCCCCACCAATAAGGTCTAAATGCGGCCCTGACCGGTGGACTCATTGGGTAATCCCGAAATGCAAATTTTCAGCGGCTGGTATGTCAACTATCGTGGTATGATATGTCTTGCCTGTTGAAAAAAAAATGCACGTAAAAGATATGCAGCTGTGATGACATACATTCATGAATCAATGTCAAAGCAGTGATAATATCAAGTGTTCGCAAAAGATGAGCATATCCTGCCCCACCAGTGGCACCCGTCATGAGGACTGCCACCATAGCTGTCAAGTGTGTCACTTCATCTAAAATGATGGGAATATTTTAAGTTTCACCAAAGAGGGAGGAAAGTATACACACGTTTGTTTGTTTTGTTTGACGACACCACTAGAGCCAGTTATTTAATTTATCACCAGCTATTGGATGTCAAACATTTGGTAATTATGACTCGTAGTCATCAGAGGAAACCCGCTACATGTTTTCTAATGTAGCAATGGATCTTTTATATGCACTTTCCCACAGACAGGAAAGCACATACCACGGCCGTTGACCAGTTGTTGTACTGGTTGGAACGAGAAAAAACCCAATCAGTTGAATGGATCTACCGAAGTATACACAAGTTCAAAATATGTAATATCATCAGCCATCATTTTGGTCAGTGATGCATCATATAGCTACTAATACAGCTTTGTGAGTTAGGCTCCAGAGCCTCGTTCCACGAAGCGATCCAAGCGCTAAGATCATCTCAAATGCAAAACTATCTTATGCACTTAAGGTGATCTTAGCGTTAAGATCACTTCGTGGAATGGAACTCAAATCAGTAGTTACTTGTCAAAATACTTGTCGAATATCTAGATACAGTATTTATTGCTATGGGCAAGACTCCCATTGTAGGGAAAAGCAATTGCTCATGCCCCAAAAAAAGTTGTGTTATATTAGTATTATATTGTCAAACAAAATTTCTGGAACCTTTCTACAACTTGAATGTAATAAACTATATTGTCTAATAATTAGGGCAAGTGCCTTTGGCAATTGTACGAATACAGACAGATAGAAAGACATATATACAGACAGACAGAGAGACAGACAGACGTTTAAGTCTCACCGTATGTAGACAATAATAACATGTAATTTAAGTTATAATATAAAGGTATACAAGTCATTCCTTACAGGAATTGTGAGAAACTACCAGCAATGATAATAATTAATATGAAAAGAGGACGTAGATACACAGTGAAACCTCTCAAAACCGGACCCTCGGTAAACCGGAATTACCTCAAAACCGGACATTTTTTATAGTCCCTTTTTAAAAATCTGTACATAAGAGAACCTCTCTAAACCGGATACCTCTTAAAACCAGCCTTTTTACTTGGTCCCTAGGATGTCCGGTTTAGATGAGTTCACTGTACTACATTAATAACACTCATAAAAAGATATATAAAAAACCTAATGCATTTAAGAATTGAACGTGAAATATTTTGAGTTTCATGCTAGTATGAAACGCAAAACCGCTTTACACACTGTATGAATGGCGTAGCCGAATGAGAGAATGACAATGTTACAAATCATTAATACAATTCATATTAGTTTTTTGCATTAAATGTCAATACCAACTAAAAACATTTTGAATTCACTAGAAACATATAACGTAAGTAATTTTAATAACTTTTAACCTGTAATAAAAATGTCTGAAGCGACCTATTTTGTATGCTATAATTTATATGTGAAGCGGTTTGTGTATGAATATTTAACTACGAACTGTGGATGGGCGCCATTTTTTGATTACTGTCCAGATTGACCAATTACGACGTTGAAATTACAGTTATAAAATTTTGAGTGCGTGATAATTCCATGTGTTGATAGATTTGACATGGAGAAAGTGGTTTCAATTTTTCCGGAAATGGATGAAACAGGTGTGTCGCGACTTTCTGTGTTTACTGGCCTTGTAATTGTGGAAGTGGCAACAGGATGGTTTTGGCATGTGTCACATTGTGTGACTTCAAGTGGTTCGACACAAGTATTCGTGAGATTTGACAGTGCCATGCTCATGTTTAGTTTTTGGAAAGTGGAACATTCTCTGTTGTAGCTTCGAATTGAAGCTTCGTTCCTGTGTCCCGACATGTACATGATATGCCTAGTTTCAAAACCCGACTCGTTTAAAGATTGCATCGCAGTGGCGCGCAAACTTAGAAACTATGTGTTGTGTACGTCATACTACAATGCCGTTGAATGCGCGTTACTCCTAATGGTTGGCATGAACTGACTGAATTTTGTTTTTGAAATCGCTTTTGTAAAATACCAAATTCCATTGGAATTATATACTTTTTTTGGATCGGCAAAATAGATTTTTAGCTGTGGGATTTTGAATTCACTATAAACATATAACGTAAGTAATTTCAATAACTTTTAACCTTTAATAAAAATGTCTGAAGCGACCTATTTTGTATGGTATAATTTATATGTGAAGATGTTTAGAAGTTTGACAGCAGACGATTACTGTTTGATGTCTAAAAATAGAATCTCAAGGAAATTCCTCGGGGATTCCTTTGTTGACATAATTCATAAAGTAGTTCCGGCTATATAGCCAAAAATAGTGCTAAACTGAGATTCATGGTGCTATGAATGCCAGTTTTTATCATCACGTGATACGAATTTGACCAATCCAAGGGTTTATAATAAAGGGATTTTTAGAGATTGGAATTATATCTAAATAATGAGTAAAACATTTTGCGAAGGCACTCCTGTAGTTATTTGACATACTATTTACATTTGGATAATAATCTGTCTCATTTGCATTATTATTTTTGAAAGTCGTACGTGCGTAACGTTTCAACATTATCAGCAGTGACTTTTTATGAGTAAGTATGTACGTAAAGAAGGAAGGAAATGGTTTATTTAACGACGCACTCAACACATTTTATTTACGGTTATATGGCGTCGGACATATTGTTAAGGACCACGTAGATATTGAGGGAGAACACCCGCTGTCGCCACTTCATGGGCTACTTTTTTCGATTAGCTGGAAGGGACCTTTTATATGCACCATCCCACAGACAGGGTAGTACATACCACGGCCTTTGAAATACCAGTCGTGGTGCACTGGCTAGAACGAGAAATAACCCAATGGGCCCACCGACGGGGATCGATCCCAGATCGACCTCGCATCAAGCAAGCACTTTACCCTTGGGCTACGTCTCGCCCCCGTAAAGAAGGAAGGAAATGGTTTATGTAACGACACACTCAACACATTTTATTTACGATTATATGGAAAAAGAAAGAAATGTTTTATTTAACGACGCACTCAACATATTTTATTTACGGTTATATGGCGTCTGATATATGGTTAAGGACCACGCAGATATTGAGTGAGGAAACCCGCTGTCGCCACTTCATGGGCTACTCTTTTCGATTAGCAGCAAGGGAGCTTTTATATGCACCATCACACACACAGGATAACACATACCACAGCCTTTGATGTACCAGTGGTGGTAAACTGGCTGGAGCGAGAAATAGCCCAATGGGCCCACTGACAGGGATCGATCCGAAACCGACCGCGCATTAAGCGAGCGCTTTACCACTGGGCTGCATGTCGCTCCTTGTACGTAAAGAATTCCGTTTTAAAGGGGCTGACATGAATTTGCAGTCATTGTACCTGGTTTTTAACCAACTGAGCATTTTTAACAACTAAAATTATATAATATGTGTATAGTGTCTTGTTTAAAATGCCAATGTCTGTGTATGCAATGTGTTTTTTGTTATCCAAGTATTTGTAGTAGCACACACTGCATTTTACCTCCAAATAATCAAGTACGTAGGAAAATAATAGGAAATAAACTGAAATAAAAGCTGCTACAAACATCCGGACGACCAGAAACACTTTCGATATACAGACACAGATATTGTAAACAAGAAACTGTATTCCAGATTTAACTTTAGTTGTTAACAATGGTTTATTATTTGGCAATATTTTACAATGGTTGCAAAGTCACGATGGTCCCTTTAACTGCTATCGGCTTACACCGTCTAAAAAAATCAACAACTATGGAAGTATGTCAATAAACCCATTTTCTGAGCTGCAGGTGTTTCGTTACGCATCTGTGCATTCATTTCATTTGTGCAGCAGCAAAGTAGATGTCTTAACTTGATGTCTTCTCGTGTACACGTGTGTGTGTGTGTGTGTGTGTGTGTGTGTGTGTGTGTGTATGTGTGTGTGTGTGTAGGCTTGGGCAAATCCAGGTCGAATTTTTATGTCTAGCATTTTCTATGGCCATTTGGATCACTGAACATGAATCCGGTGGAAATTTGGGTCTCCTGTCACGTTTTATAATCGGAACTGTAATTTATTCAAAATGGCGGCCAAATTTCGTCATTTGCCGTGAATTAAAACGTTTTTAGAGCATATAATCCGTGTAATATATCAATATGTAGGTTTCGGGGGTTATAAAACATAAATATGACACTTATAAGTAGCTTAGACTTCATATAGAGGCTCTTTGTGTATGTATGCACTAAACATGCGGTACTTCATTGGATTTTTTTCATTAGTTTGAGCGCACACTTAGTAATTGGTTCATCTGCTCACCATATTTAAAATAAGATGTTAAAAAAGGAAGGAAATGCTTTATTTAACGACGCACTCAACACATTTTATTTACAGTTATATGGCATCGGACATATGGTTAAGGATCACACAGATATTGAGGGAGGAAACCTGCTGTCACCACTTCATGAGCTACTCTTTTCGATTGGCAGCAAGTGGTCTTTTATATGCACCATCCCATACAGGATAGCACATACCACGGCCTTTGATATACCAGTCGTGGTGCACTGGCTAGAGCGAGAAATAGCCCAATGGGCCCACTGACGGGGATCGATCGAAGATCCGACTGCGCATCAAGCGAGCGCTGTACAATTGGGCTATGTCCCGCAGCTATGTTAAAAAAGGATGACAAAATCCTATGAATCATGCTGTTTTATCTGCAGTGTAGAGAGAACAACAAAAATAATTTATTCGTTGACCCTGAGGACTATCCACAGGTTTACAAATATAATTATGAGTATCAACCAAAAATGAAAATTGGTGGTTTCCTAATCAGCATAATACTGTCTGTATACAATGCATCAGAAAAAAGACTTCAAGCATCTAGAAAGGGCAGTGCAAGCGAAATTGTATGTAAGGAAGTTTGTATTTGATTGGATAATATATGTTTATCACAAGACAGAAAGAGCAGTGGTTAAACAAATATTGGTTGACTGTGAAACATTTCATAAAAATGAAGTATGAGAATAATTCGAAACCAAAGTCAAAAACTATTTTAAAATGTCAATAACTGACTGATACACCAAAACCAGTTACAAAAAAAAAAGATAAGACTCTGAAAATGGAGTACATAAAGGTATAATTTAACATGAAGTTTTAAAATGAGATTTAAAAAAAACTGCCTTTAATAATATTATGCATAATGTATACCTTGCGTAGTAAGGAAATACACAAACGGCAAGAAATGGGCAAAGAAAAGAGGTAAATGAATTCTACCGTATCAGTTGCGTTCTTTAACATCCAATAGCCGATGATTAATAAATCAATGTGCTTTAGTGGTGTCGTTAAACAAAAGAAATTTTACCTTTAATAGTTGAGTTCACAAATGAATATGATGTAGTTTGAATGATCACCTTCCACCCTGACTTTGGCACCAGCAACACCTCCAACACTAACATAATGTGCATTCAAACAGTATAAAAGACTCCTTCATAAACTCACCGATTGGGTTCTTAGTTTAATCTCGAAAATTAACCTCTGTGGCAGAACTAATTTAGCTCATTACTTTGACCTTTTCTTGCTGCTTCTTCTGTTATGCTACGTTCCTTCTCTGGTCATATATTTTCTCCGCATGCCAGTTAAAGGAACTTAATGTTTATGAATGGAAGGTGTATTGTTGCATTATATTGTCCATGCCAGTTATTCAAGCAGACTTTTTCGTTATTTTATGCCTGACACCTTAGTGGTACAGGGGCATAAGTTCTTCGTTATTTTATGCCTGACACCTTAGTGGTACAGGGGCATAAGTTCTTCGTTATTTTCAGTTATCGTCATTTAATCCATTCCACTGTCTTTATTGATATATTGAACGAGATAGTGGCCAGTCATTGAATTTCGAAACATACCTCTCCCCCCCCCCCCCCCCCCCCCAAAAAAAAAATTCATTTCTGCGATATTCTTAAATGTCTCAGTCAACCAGAATAGGTTTTTTTCCGTCTTGGGGTAAACTTGTACATTTAATCAATCAATGCAATCTTTTTACCAACAGTTTGATTTCAACTGGGGTTTTTTAGTCACCTGAAGACTTTTTTTCTGGTACATAATATACAGAAAGCGTGCTACTTATAAAATAGGAAACCCGTGGAACAGTTTTCGTGTTGGTTGATATTCGTGAGCCTGTTGATAGGAAGCAAGTACACGTTTTCTGTTCTGTCCACAGTGCACTGTGTGTGCAGATATAACAGGATGGTTCGGAACATTTATGTCATCACTTTTCAACAATAAAGATACAGACCCATGTTTTGGTATTAATTATGGTGAAGACATGACTCACAAACTGTTCACTCAAGCTGCTAACAATATAATGAAATTTCATGATATCATGTAGAAAATGAAATTTTTTGTGCAAAAAGGCAGTAAAGGCCTCTATATGAAATCTATCCTACTTGAAAGTATCATTGTCATGTTCTGTGACCCAGAAAACCCATATATAGATATATTACATAGGGTGTAGGATGTAAAAGCTACAAAATATACAAAATGTGATGAAGCTTTGCTGCCATTTTGAATAAATTAAAGTTCCGGATATAAAAAGTGGTCGTAGACAAAAACATCCACTGGATTCGTGTTCAGTGACCAAAATAGTCATAGAAATGACAAGGCATATTTATAAAATGCAAAAAAAAATATTTATTTGCCCAAGCTGTGCGTGCATGTGTGCGTGCGTGCGTGCGTGGTCAAACCATAAATCGCACCTATTTCCATACTATGAAAATTGCACTTAGCACCTTTCTGCGTTAATCGATTGCGCATTAATACATACTCAAAATAGTGCAGTCCAGTGTCCACAACTAGTCTGCAGGCTCGGAACATCTCGGAACTGTAGCGACCCATCCTGAAATGAAACCAAAAGTTAACGTTTGTTTTGTTTAGCGACACCACTAGAACACATTGATTTTGATAGTCAGGGAGGAATCCCACACAGGATGGCACATACCACGGTCTTTGGTCTCACTACACAGATGTCATCTGCCACTGAAATCCATGTTAAATTAAGAACGGTTTCTCGTTGGCACTAACAACATATACCATTGCGAACATACATTATATAAGCATTTATTTTCACTCCAAAATTGAGAACATTTCCGTCTCAGTTTTTTGCTATATGGCTGCATCTGGCTGTAATACCAGTCCGAACAGGTTGTTCATTAACCAAATCACTCCGGCTGTCTCTTGTGCTATACACCAATGTCCCAAAAGGTCAATTCATAATATTACAAAATAACATGGGCAAAATATACCCAGAAGGCTTAACATTAAACATACACATTGTTTTAATTATTTCCCAGTTCCTATAAGTGAATATGTCACAATTAGGAAATATAGTGGTGAATGAACTCTCACCCGGAACTCAACTGTGTAGTGAGACCTTTGATATACAAGTCGTGGTACACTGGCTAGAACGATAAATAGCCCAATGGTCCAACGACGGGGATCGATCCCAAACCAACTGCACATCAAGCGAGCGCTATACCACTGGGCTACTTCCCGCGCACCATCCTGGAATGAATGTTTCATATTCCTTTCTCCAAAATTTTAATAGTTATGCTATTTACTTTTATTATTGATACCAAAGAGAAATACGTATAACATATTTTCAACGTGGGTTTATCGTTTTAAGTCTGTTACAAACGTATCAACAAATGAATTAATAATATATATATATATATATATATATGGAGATTATTTCATAACGGGAAAAGTCAACCAACTTCGAAATACGAAAGTTTAAACGATATTTTATGTACTAACATTTGGCATAATAGTGAAATACTTATAGATCGGATACTATTTATAATTTTAAATTATGCTAGCAAAGTAATTATTAAGTGACCTATTCAATGAACAAGGTGATATTTTGTCTTATGATCAATTTATAAATATATATCATATAACAACAAATTTCATATACTATCTTTCACTTGTAAAAGCAGTAAAATCATACATTAAAAATGCTTTGAAAGATGACAGTTTCATAATATATATATATATATATATATATATATATATATATATATATATATATATATATATATATATATATATTGTTATTATGAAAATATAATGTATACACATACATGTAGCAATATATATTTACCGGCGTCGTGGTTAGGCCATCGGTCTACAGGCTGGCTGATAGGTACTGGGTTCGGATCCCAGTCGAGGCATGGGATTTTTAAATCAGATACCGACTGCAAACCCTGAGTGAGTGCTAAGCAAGGCTCAATGGATAGGTGTAAACCACTTGCACCGACCAGTGATCCATAACTGGTTCAACAAAGGCCATGGTTTGTGCTATCCTGCCTGTGGGAAGCGCAAATAAAAGAACCCTTGCTGCTAATCGAAAAGAGTAGCCCATGAAGTGGCGACAGCGGGTTTGCTTTCAAAATCTGTGTGGTCCTTAGCCATATGTCTGACGCCATATAACCGTAAATAAAATGTGCTGAGTGCGTCGTTAAATAAAACATTTCTTTCTTTCTTTCAATATACATTAAGACTGATTTAGTGCATGGCTTTTTCGGAGATCGCTGGGTTTCAGGTTTTATACAAAACAAATTCTTTTCTTTTTTCTTATACCATCAATCTCTGTCTTGTATTCTTCTTCTTCTTCTTTTTCTTCTTCTTCTTCCTCTTCGTCTTCTAAATTTTCTTCCTTCTGATTTTCATTCCTCTTATTCGCCATTTTCTCTGTTCTCATTTAAATCTCGGATCATAAAAATATATTGTTATATTATAGATCACTGCCCATGTCCAAGTGTATGCATGTGTTGAACTTTAGTCTGAATCAGTTTCTATTAGTTTTGTTATTACTAACATATTTTGTCGTTGCTTAGAACATGGATATATATGTAAAGCAGTGATTCGGGGCTCCTAACCCCGATACTGCTATATGCTCTGGAACAGTAAATATTTATTTTAAAAAAACTGAATTACCAAATGTTTTACCCCCAATAGCCGATGATTAATTAATCAATGTTCTCCAGTGGCGTCATTAAACAAAACCACCTTTAACGTCAGCCTTGTCTTCGAGCAATGGGACCTGTGAGACGCAACGTTCTGACGGCACGTCATCTCACTGAATGACTACGATGGTGTCAACAACATATTCGAAGGATACGTGACCACTGGAGAACAGTTCTATTTTCCAATGAATCTCGCTTCATTTTGTTTAGACCAGATGGACGTTCCAGAATCTATTGACGTCATGATGAACGTTACGCTATCAATTATTTTCTGGAACATGATAGATTCGGTGGTAGTAGTGTCATGGTGTAGGCTGGGATTCACCATGATGGTCATACTGCCTTGGTGTGAGATCATGGATCGCTCAATGCCCAGCGCTACCAGGACAAGATACTGCAGCATCACGTCGTTCACCTGATTAACTTCACTGGTGGTATCTTTTAGCACGACAATGCCAGGTAGCACATTGCACATGTCTGCCAAGACTTTCTGCAGCAAAACAACCTTCGTGTATTGCCATGGCTCTGCAAGTTCGTCAGATTTATCTCCAATTGAACATTTATGGGTGTCCTGGATCGCCGAAGGAACCCTTCGCCACAAACACTACAGGACCTGTACTTGGCGTTACGGGATGAATGGCACAACATTTCCCGACGCACCTTTCAGAATCTTGTTGTATCCATGCGTCATCATTGTGCAGCTGTGATTGCAGCACGAGGAGGACATAACCGATACTGAACATTTTGACACCCCATGATTGATTCACATCACTTGACACACTTCAGCGTTAACACTTCAAATCCAGAATGGGGTGGACTATAGTTATATAAACAATCTCACTTAATAATAAAATATGTTACATTTAACTGAAATAATTATATGATGTAGAAGTCAGGTGTAACTGAACGTTTTTGGAAGAGTATATGTAAGAATAATTTACTTTAATCGGTATTGTGGCGCGTTTAGGATGACAAGAAAAGGAGTGTGTTCGCGATCGATTCAGTATGATTTAGTCACATCGTCAAAGCGAACAATCGTACTTGCATTCGATTCCCTGACGAAAACTCTAATTGCAACACATTTTTGCGTCGGAGTTTGGTAGTAGTGATGAAGACTTTTAATACTAATACCACGAACTACGAAGTGGGGTGGTCAGAATATTCGTTGTCAACCCAACCCCTCAACTCCACCCCCCAAGTTGCTTTATGACCCCAGTGACAGTGATATAATGTTGAATACCTTAACGGAGCAACACTGGCTGATAAGCTTTGGGACATAAAAAAACCCTTGGTCTAGATGGTGGTATTTACGAACACAACCGGACTCCAAATCTGGACGATGGAGGTGATGATGATGATGATGATGATGATGATGATGATGATGATGATGGTGGTGGAGGAGACGATGAGGATAATAGAGGAGATGATGATTATGACGACGATGATGATGATGATGGAGATGCTGATGATTATGATGATGATGGAGACGATGAGGATGATGATGATGATGAGGATGATGGTGGAGATGATTATAATTATGATGATGGAGGAGCTGATGATGATGTTGATGATGATGATGATGATGATGCAGGAGGAGAATAAGAGATAAAGAAGGGGGATGTTTGAGGAGTAGGAGATTATGAAGGAGGAGAATGAGGCTAGAACAGAGGAAAGGACGAAGAATACACTAATGGATTCGTTATTCATGTCTACAAAGATGTGGTGCCCAGTATAAGAACGTACAGCTCGTAGTCGTCGCTATAGAGACCAAGTTCCTCTCCAAGGTACTCTGCATAAAGTCCCCAGCCCTGAAAGAAAATGTTTAATAATAAGGATCTTACACATGAAATGTTTTTATTGGCTATAGAATAGGGGGTTTTTAATAATAAGAATTAACCAATCCTATATTCAAATATTGGTTACGGTTATTGAGTAAATAATATTCGAGGTATCATTATGGATTCTAGTGTATTCAACATAAGTGTGGGAGATGGCATCAACATGGGGGAGGCGGGTGCATTTATATATTAATTTGATTTTCAATTGGGTACCAATGCATTATGCTTAGAATTAGGGGAGGCAAGTGTATCCTGCTTCTGAAGCCTATGTTTAAGGGCGGATATTGGATTATATAAAAACATGGTGCTTCGTACTAAAACAAGATACAGACTCATGTGACTCGCTGTATCTGTCTTTCAAGTTGTAATCGTCGGAGAAAAGGCGCTATGTGTTGGGGGAGGGGGGGGGGGGGGTCATTAGCAACAAGGGATCTCTCATATCCACTTTCCCACAGATAATAAACCACATTCGATATATCTGTCGTGGGACGCTAGTTGGGATGGGGTAAAAGCGATGCTTATAAATTAAAAAACAGTTATTATAAGATTTTGAAAAGCATTAACCAATTGAAGAATTGTTACACGTAGGCCTAACCAGTGGTTTGCTAACGTACCTCTAGATACGCTGTGTAAAGCGGAAACTTCAAAGGTGTTTGGTAGTAGTTGTCGTCCTCTTGGAACTTCCGGTATGATGGCAGATCCGTCGACAGGGCATAAATTGACTGAATTATAGAAAAAAAGATGATGATATACAGGCCGAACTAGCTGATATCAGGATGCATAAAAAAAAATAAAAAAATGAGTACTTAATTTATAAAGTACATAAATTAAAATCAATGTGATCGAAATCGGCTCCACTGGACTATAACCAGTAGAGATGATTTCAACCAGGTTGAAATTAAAATGTGATGGTATTTGGTTAAACAAACATTCCTTTCTTTTATATATGAAATGCGCGTGTATATCATGTGAAGATGTACCTGTAGGTGATGTCCAGGTACTGTCTCGTGTAGCGACAACGCCACCATGTCAATAGTTGCTCTGTGGAAATAAATACAAATCAGTGCAAATCAGCACTATTAATATACATGTGTTAAATAATTATTCCTCTGCCCTCCCCCATCTCTCTTGTTATCTCTCTCTCTCTCTCTCTCTCTCTCTCTCTCTCTCTCTCTCTCTCTCTCTCTCTCTCTCTCTCTCTCTCTCTCTCTCTCTCTCTCTACATTATCAGCAAAACTGCCGTAGAAAATGCCGTAGAGATTTTTTTCCAAGCATTTTTTTTTTTTTTTTTTTTTTTTTTGCCTTGGCCATTTTGCCATTTTCTTAATTTCCAGAGCTCGCACAAACGGTTGCAGCAGCAGCCACGCAAGGCAAACCATAACTATTACTGTGTCGCCTTCCCCACCTATGCAGTCAATTCCAGGACAGATCCAAATGTATTTGTAAGGGTTTGGAGCGGGGGTTCTACTCACGTGTCTTCTGGATGTTGTAGGTTTACGTAAAACACCCCAGGTCGTGAGCCGTCCGCCGTCCCAGCTAAATACTCACCACCCGGTCCGTTGAACGGCATGCGTTCCACTCTGAAATAGGGTTACAAGGCATACTCAGTGAATTAATTAATGCCAGAAGATGTTTTTTCTACCGATTTTGCTAGTGTTATACTCTATTATGATTAATTATGGGGCTGTTCACTTATTGTTTTGGTCAATGTACCGTCAGGGCCAATGAAGGGTGTGCTGCAAGATTGTGCTGCCATAGGTAGTATACTCAACAAAATTAATTAATGACCAGTAGACATGTTGGTAATTTTTTTACTAGTGTTGTATTATGTGAGTAAATTGATCACATATGCTTTCAGAAAATTGAGTACAATTTTACCAGCGATGCACGAAAACAACCCAACCTCGCAAGTTTTGTATGCTTTGTACAATCAAAACCAGATGTATTCTTTACCTTATATTTTATACTAATGCTGAATTTATGTAAAGGCCCTAATTTTGTCCAATGTATGTCTAAAAGTTGACGTGGCGGCATATATCACAGATATTTGTTTTCAAAATTCACATAAACTAAGTTTATTTCAATACAAAAAGTCGCAATTTAGAAAAATGTTGTTGGGTTTTTGTTATATTGCTGTTGTTTTCGGGTTGTTAGTGTTTTTGTTATTGTGGGTTTTTTGTTATTGCTGGGGGGGGGGGGGGGGGGGGGTTGCGTTTTGGGGTGCGTGTGTGTGTGTGTTCGTTTGTTGTTGTTGTTTTTGGGGTGGGTGTGTTATTCTTTGTATTTGTGTTTCTTACGAGGTTGTTGTTGGGGTTTGTTTTGGGGTTTGTTTTTTGTTTGGTTTTTTTGGGGGAGGGTATAAATGTTTTTTTGTTATTATTATTTTTTTTAATCTTGTATAAACCGCCCCAACATTATTAATTTACGGAAAATCTTCTCACTTGAGTGGCAGGTCAGGGATGTCTTTAAAAAGGGTTTTCATCTTTGGGAAAGCTTTCTTGTAGATGATGTCGTCGTATCGTCGCAGTAGAGTTTCCTGAAAGAAACAGAATCATCAAACAACAATATATATTTTGTTTGTCTTTTTTCCGTGCTTATATGTATAGCCAATTAAAGACCAAGCGTATAGTCCTAGACACACATTCCATCTGTCTGGGTCATTTGTTCCGTCTGAAAGAGTGTGGTTCGTGTGAGGGACGTCTTTGTAGTCACCTTATGCCACTTCATTGAATCTCAGGGGCGGGACGTAGCCCAGTGGTAAAGCGTTCGCTTGATGCGCGGTCGGTCTGGGATAGATCCCCGTTAGTGGGCCCATTGAGCTATGTCTCGCTCCAGCCAATGCACCACGACTGGTATATCACAAAGGCCGTGGTATATGATGTCCTGTCTGTGGGATGATGCATATAAAATATCACTTGCTGCTAATCGAAAAGAGTAGCCCATGAAGTGGCGACAGCGGGTTTCCTCTCTCAATATCTGTATGGTCTTTAACCATATGTCCGCCGCCATATAACCGTAAATAAAATGTGTTGAGCGCGTCGTTAAATAAAACATTTCCTTCCTTCATTGAATCTCGGTTCCCGAAAAATTCTGTCTCACGGGGCGATATATGTTTCGTGATGGAGTGTATTTAAATGTTCGTTCGTTCGTTTGTTAACTTGATCTCTATTTCGACTGTGAATTCGTTTGTTTGTTCGTTCGTTTATTCATCGTCATTCTTTTAACTATATTTTGCTTTACCTATCTTTAAATGTTGCTAGACTTACGCCTACAAACACACCGGAGCCAGTCCTGGGTCTGGAGCATATGATACTAGATGATAACGAAAAGCACTGTATCGAATGTGACAAACATACACCGCGTCTGCCAGACTGGCAGTTGTACAGTATTCCAGCCTTAGTTTTCATTTTTCGTAATAAACAGGAGAAAATGTATATATTAATCAATGTGGAATTTTCATAATTATTGTTGGTGTTTATAGAAGAAACTACATCTAAAGATACACATAACAATTGTAACAGACCCAGACGTCAAAATGAAAGTTAGAAATGGTATCTTTCCCACACTCGCCAGACCCAGACCCAGCTTTGGAGCGTTTTGGACCTTGGGTGTCCATCCTCAAACTCTTCCAAGAAACCAGTCTTTTGCTAAACATTTTACACTTCTATGATATAACTCACTGCCGAATTAACGTGGAACCTCGGATCTTTCCGTATCATGCCGAAGAAATCCGGTATCGAACCAGAATAGCCGAGTCTTCCCATTGCCTGCAATAAATAGCACAATGACACGTATTAAACTGAACAAATCAATTTTGTCTTGATGAAAATATGAACTAGGTATTACAGGTGGTGCTCTTTCACAACAAAGCAGTAGCCACAAGTACGTTTTGTTCATTCGTTTATACTTATTTTTGGTCTTATATCCATTGAATTTTCAAGCACGCTGTTCTGGGCACTCACCTCAACTATCTGGGCTGTATGTCCAGGACAGTTGGTTAGTGGTTAGTTTTGTAATGGTTGGTGTAGTGGCGTTAGTGATTACTAAGAGAGAAATCCGTATAGTGCACGTGACCTGACACTTACAACCCTCGTATGCATTAAGTAGTTAAACTCGCCCTGGGTGGGAGCTGGTACCGAGATGCGAACCCATTATCTACCAGCATTATGTCCGATGGCGTAAGCACTATACCACCGAAGCCGCCTGTACGTTTTGTTTGAATACTTCTGGTGTCGTCACATTTTTGACAGTGGCCCATGAGCACATACCGTAAGAGGTTTTTTATGGGCAAGATGTTTGTACACTCACCTGGGTCATTTCCCCGCGAATACGCTGCACCTCTCTCAAACCCAGGTCATGCACCTCTCTAGGGGTCACGTCTAGCGATAGGTGCCATCTCAAACACGCCTCGTAGTTTTTCGTCCCATGATCCCAGTCTTGCACACCCCAGCTTCTGCGAGTAGCGTGCATGTATTCCTAAAATAGAATCATTTTCTTGCAGCGACATTTCTGATATTATCTGAACATAAACCTACCTATAACGACCAACCTGCATATAACGTCACCAACTCTCAATAACCACCACTGACTACACAGGCTGTCTCTGAACTACAAAGGCCACAATTCTCTACAAATGTCATCCTTCACGCCAAACCTCGCTATAAAGGCCACTCTTGAAAATCATAAAGATATCATTTCTGTCCCAGCGGCCTTTATATAGAGAATACTACACTCGTAAGCGGTTTTGTTTTGTTGTGGGGTTTTGGTAGAACAAATAATGTCCTTTGCATGCAAGTGGTTGTTATATACAGCGTCCACTGATAGTAGTATTATATGCTGTATAGGTCTAAGTCGATAGTTGTGTAAAATCGGGAATATTTACTTACATTATTAAATGAAGGGCACTAATTTGTGCAAATAGTTCTTGGGCAAAACAGTAAACGAGAAAAAGAAAGAACCAGGAGCCAGTAATATATAGTAGAATCTCGTTGGGTCGAACTCGGAAGTGTCGAATACACCGCAACGCTCGAACCAAAACCGAATTTCCGAGTTACACTTACACGTTGTTGACCGAATGGTTGGGTGAACACTTTCTCGAGCACCGACGGGGTTCGAGCCAACGGGATTCAACTCTAGTTGTCTTACCTAGACAACAATGACATTTTTATGTCGTGCCTAGTCTAAAAATAAATGGGATGGGGGTGGGTGGAGGAAGGACACTCAAAACGGCCGTATATATCTAGTCAAGAATAACTATTGTGGTTCTAAAAATAATCTGGGAACAACAATATAGGGACTTTTATTCTGTACCTAACATAAAAGAAATAACCTACGGAAACACTAAACGGAATCAGGGCACGTGGTTTGGGACTTTTAGGCCGTGACACACACACACACACACACACACACACACTCTCTCTCTCTCTCTCTCTCTCTCTCTCTCTCTCTCTCTCTCTCTCTCTCTCTCTCTCTCTCTCTCTCTCTCTCTTCTTTCTCTCTCTCAAACAAAAACAACACTTTTTCCAATTAATCTATTTGAAGTTTTTGTTTAACGACACCACTAGAGCACATTGATTATGAATCATCGGCTATTGGATCTCAAACACTTGGTAATTTTAACATATATACTGGCCTCGGTGCCGTCGTGGTTAGGCCATCGGTCTACAGGCTGGTAGGTACTGGGTTCGGATCCCAGTCGAGGCATGCGATTTTTAATCCAGATATCGACTCCAAACCCTGAGTGAGTGCTCCGCAAGGCTCAATGGGTAGGTGTAAACCACTTGCACCGACCAGTGATCCATAACTGGTTCAACAAAGGCCATGGTTTGTGCTACCCTGCATGTGGGAAGCGCATATAAAAGATCCCTTGCTGCCTGTCGTAAAAGAGTAGCCTATGTGGCGACAGCGGGTTTCCTCTATAAAAAAAAAAGTGTCAGAATGACCATATGTTTGACGTCCAATAGCCGATGATAAGATAAAAAAAATCAATGGGTTCTAGTGTCAAATAAAACAAACTTATTACTTTATTTTGACATATAGTCTTAAAGAGGAAACCCGCTACAGTTTTCCATTTGTAGCAAGGGATATTTTATATGCACCATCCCACAGGCAGGATAGCACATACCACGGCATTTTATATATAAGTCGTGGTGCGCTGGCTGAAACGAGAAATAGTCCAATAGGCCCAATGACAGGGATCGATTCTAAACCGACCGCTAACCAAGCAAGCGCTTTGTCATTGGGCTACGTCCCGCTCACTATTTAAAAGAGCATTATTTTCGAAATATACTGAACCCCAGTGAAAACGCATAACCCTTGAAGTTTCAGTTCTATCGCATGTATGAGGTTTCTGTGAAACGCACAATAACCTCAAGCCTAGTATACAATTTTGTACATTCCGTTATAGAAAATCGGTTGAACGTATTATTTTTGTCTTCTCATATCTTTTACACAACTACTCATCTGACGTTATTATTATTAAGTGGTTAACGTGTCCATGTACCACTATGGTTTCGAACACGAATCGGAGGTCTGACTCGGGACAGGGATTAAATCTGACGTGTGCGTTTTCAGTGGAGTTCAGTATATTCTTAAAATAAGGAAGAGAAGTGCCTTTGTCCCAAATTAGGTACAGACTTCGGACTACAGACTTCGGAACTCTAAACGAGAGAATTCGTTCTCTCCTCAAATCCATTGAATACATTAACCATCAAAGTCGGATGTTTGAATAAGGGAGATTGGTGTTCACCAG
Organism: Gigantopelta aegis; assembly: GCF_016097555.1. Lineage (NCBI taxonomy): Eukaryota > Metazoa > Mollusca > Gastropoda > Neomphalida > Peltospiridae > Gigantopelta > Gigantopelta aegis. Next base: position 21,005,367 of record NC_054700.1, on the reverse strand, counting down.
CTATAATTCTTGACAGGTTGTACAAATAAATATAATCTCTTGGTTCTATATGATCTAACGGTCTCGTCGAGACAGGCATTTTGTCTATAGTGAACGATAGTGTTTGTACACACTAACTTGTATTTTCTCTGGGTGTTTTTATTTACCTTCACTGTATTTTCTCTGGGTGTTTTTATTTACCTTCACATAAAATACATATTTGTTGAGACCGAAAGGTATATGTACACTAGCGTGTATATAGTGTTCTGCATTACTCAATGACATAGCATGCATTTATTTATACAATAGAAAATGCAGTTTGAAAGTGGGTAGTCATAGGAGTGGCGTAGGAAGGTGCAACAAAGTGTGTGTGTGGGGGGGGGGGGGGGGGGGGGACACATATACACACGCACGCACGCACGCACGCACACACACATACCGCTTCCTACGCCAGTGCATAGTAACACGAATAATGTAATTCCGCCTTCCATAGTATTGTTAGTAACTGTTGGTGGTAAAAACGGCTGTGGACGGCTACACATTAATTCTTACGTTGATTATGAAGTTCTTGAGTGATTTGAATGCTTTTAATACAATCGTTATTGCATGTTTCGCTCGCTCTCTCAAACGATACCTGTAAACAGAAAAGCAAAATGAACACATGTTTATTGGCAATATGCGAATTCAGTGTTGATCATTCCATATTGAGAACAAGTTTGTTTTCTTTAACGACACCACTAGAGCACATTGATTTATTAATCATCGGCTATTGGATCTCAAACATATGGTCACTTTGACACAGACATAGAGAAGAAACCAGCTACATTTTCCCATTAGTAGCAAGGGATATTTTATATGCACCATACCACAGACGGGATAGCACATACCAGCGGGTTTTGTAATCTCAACATGGACTGCCCATTGGGCTATTTCTCGTTCTAGCCAGTGCACCACGAGTGATATATCAAAGGCCGTCGTATGTGCTATCCTGTCTGTGGTATGGTGCATATAAAATATTCCTTGCTACTAATGAAAACAATGTAGCAATTGGGTTTCCCATCTGAGACCCACTCACTCACTCTCTCTCTCTCTCTCTCTCTCTCTCTCTCTCTCTCTCTCTCTCTCTCTCTCTCTCTCTCTCTCTCTCTCTCTCTCTCTCTCTCTCTCTCTCTCTCTCTCTCTCTCTCTCTCTCTCTCAGAGTATGTGTGTAAATTATATAACATACTGTGATCTACTTTTCGTACATGTGATAATATATTTTATGTCTTGCCTTTCAGAGTGTGGTACATGAGAATGGTCCAGGTGATGGGTGAACGGTTTATAAAACACGGAATGCGATGGGTCGTCGACCAACAGTTTATCAATTTGACCTGAAACAGGCTCCTGTAAACAGTAATAAATCACTATTTAAAGCGACAGAGCCTAGTTTTAAAACATTACAGCGTATTTTTCACTGTTAGAGCCGTTTTGTGACAATTGAAATCAGACATTATATAGATTTTATTGTTTAGTATACCATTTCCGTACAATCGAAGTGTTTCTGGTCATTCTGGTATTTTCAATACAACAAAATGCATTTTTTATATTGTTTAAAACCGCACGTATCTCTGAGAAGTAACAGTTATGGAGACGAGATCCAGTCTATTTTAAGAATATGTCCCCATTCAACGTCACACACTTATTTCACTCTATTGTAAATTTATCTAAATGCGCTACAGGTTTTTAGATTAACTACGGTTTGCAACTTTAATAGTTTTTAGATTTATACAGATAGATTCTTTATCATACATACATAAACACATAGCCTTAAAATAGCATTAGAGAATAGGCTCTACTCAACTCGCTACTTGGCAGTACCGTTTATCTTGCACGAGTTAATTGATGTTGTCCTTCACGAGCCTTTGGCTTTTGACAATATCAATTCGCTCGTGCAAGATAAACGGTATTGCCGAGTAGCTAGTTGGGTATTCTATTTATTACTCATTTTCAATATTTATCATTTTATGGAAGATTTTCGAAGGATACTGTTGTTGAAAATAAGTTTGCAAGTTGAGAACAAGGCGGCGTTGCATCATAGCTGTGACATACGTATCACTGATTATGCAAGTTAGTTGTTGACATGACTGCCACCATGGAAACTATTCTTACACACAATTAACAGCCTATAGCGAGGCCCTGTTTATGACGTCAAAACGTATCAAGGGGAAGAACTGGAGCGGGAGGTCATTCCCTAGGGAAAAATCACTTTTCTTTTCCCACTTCTCTCTTCCCATATGGGTAATAGCATGTTGTTCAAGGTAGAATATTTAGATTTCAAAACAGAAATTAATAAATAATTTGACTATTGTGTAACCTTGCTACAGCCCCTTTAACTAGCTTGTTAAAAGTACTTTTATCGGGCTTACAGAGTGGATATCTTATGAAAGATTACTACCTGTATATTTTATATGTACTTGCAAAAAGAAGTGAAACAAAAAATCGTTTTCGTAATTACCACGGAGACTTTGTTTTGTGTGTGATTCAGTCGAATAGCTTCCCTCATCAAATCCACATATTCAGACAGCTAAAAAATAAATGAATACATTTGTAAAGGTTCGTAAATATAGAAATAAATTTTAAAAAACATCAACCATCAACCTAACGTACCCACCAATCAATCAATCAATAATTGTTTATAAGCAGAGAGACAGACGGACGGACGGACGGACGGACGGACGGACAGGCAGTTTAACAGACAGATAGCATCCCTACCTCAGTTTTTGTCCAGAACACGTTTTCCTTTAAAGTAATTCAGAAGATGAAGAAGACTTCATGGACGGCCAGGGCGAGATGTAGATAAGTGGTAAAGCGATCGCTTGATGCGCGGTCGGTTTAGGATCGATCCCCGTCGGTGGGCCCATTAAGCTATTTCTCTTTCTAGCTAGTGCACCACAGCTGGTATATCAAAGGCTGTGGTATGTGCTATCCTGTTTGTGGTATGGTACAAATAAATGATCATTTGCTACTAATATCAAAATTACCAAATGTTTGACATCCAATAGCCTATGATTAATTAATCAACGTGCTCCAGAGGGGTCCTTAAACAAAACAAACTTCACACGTTTTCATGTAAAGCACGATGATAAATTAATCAATGTGCTCCAGTGGTGTCGCTATTCAAAACAAATTTCATGGAGAGCGCGATTTCTCTTTTAGTTTGGTCCTTATTTTACTGACAAACATGACACTGAATTTTTCTTTAGATTAGATAACTCCTGAAATGTCAGATGTATTCAAGAATTGTTTCCCTTAGATTGCCGACAATTCAAAAAGCATTGGTTCATGAGGCCGAGCGCTCGCAAATTGTTTGATTGGTATCATATCATATTCATCTACCGTTAGGCGAAAAAAACAGCCAAGCGAGCGCCTGCGATCACTCGTCCTCGTGAAAATGGTAAATGTAAAACATGAAATGAAAGAAAACCGTATTACTTGCCACTGTAACGTAACGATGTTCAAACTCCAATGCTACCACCTTAGCCCCATCCCACTCGTTACATCTTCCTATGTGTCGTTAAAACCCCCGTTCTCACTTGAACGATTTTCTACGCGAATTCCGTGCTACCACCAAATCGTACAGGGCGTGCGGGAGTCGCACGGCAGTATGTTGATGATTCGCACGGCAATATGTTGATGATTCGCACACGTTGTAGGGGTGTCGTGTGTATTTCGGACATGTCGCATGCCGGTGCGACCTTTTTCAAATGTTTAAAATTATCGTACGGCTGTCTCTAGGTTCGCACAGTTCGCATTGGTCGCATAGAGGTTGCACAGCAGTCGAACGGCAGTATGATAGGTCGCACGGGAGTCGTACGTGAGTCTTAAGGGAGCAGAGATGTGCGACTCCCAGCGGACCCCCTGCGACTCCCGTGCGACATCCATCAGACTTCCGTGCAACCTGTACGGGAATCGCACGGCTATACAATCTTTTAGTCGCACCGCAGTTGTACGAAAAATCGTTCAAGTGAGAACTGGGCTTAACAAAAATATTTTCTTCTTTATTTTACATGCGCTTAGCTTAAAAAATAGAAAAGGAAAGGAATAACTGGTTAACATCATCAGCACATCATAAACTAAGCCAGTTGATGTCTGTAAAAATGTCGTTGTTTGACACTTGGTATAGAATCAGAGAGGAAAATCGCTGTTGCCACACAGGCTACAAATATTGCAAAGCAAAGTTGTTGTTTTGTATCGACGGCAATCGAGTTTATGACCCATCGCACCCCAGGCGAGCGATTTGCCACTGACTTGGAAATATACCGACGTCCAAAAGAAACTACACCAAGAAAAATTTATTTAATTTCCTTTATAATTTGAATACTGGAAATAATGTTGTGGCTAAATATCTTTCTGTTTTTATTGAATGAAATTCTGTTCCCAACATACCAAAACACCACTCTCATGAATATATATGTTTTAAACATGCAACATTGTTTGGGTTTCCTTAATATCCCCTTCACATACGCGGATTTTTCTTACGAGTCCTTACGGATCACTCGCTGGTATCCGTAAATAACTCGTCACAACTCGCAACAACTCACAGACACTCTTAAGGATCCGTGAAAGGAGAGGCAATTTTTTTGACATGTCAAAAATCTTCTTACGATTGTCCACGGATTGATTTTTCCGTAAATAACTCGTAACAATCCGTAAGTATCGTAAACCGTTCGCAACAACACGTAACCATCCGTAAACTCCTCGCAAGAATCCGTAACTGACTCGTAACAAATTTTTAACGATTTGTTACGGTTAGTGAATTGTTGATATAACTGCAATCTGTTTCTCTCATATGCCATGTTGTCTCTCTGGATGTCAGTTGTCGAATGATGATACATTGAGATTTGCAGGATTTATATATTTTTTGGCAAAAAATCGTAAGGACTCGTAAATACTCGTAATTAACTCGTAACTATTCGTAACAACACGTAAACAGGTCGTAACTAACACGTAAAAGCTTCGATGAATAGTAACATTCCGTAATATACTCGTAACAATCCGTAAAAAGCTCGTAAAATGCCCGTAAGTTGCTCGTAGTTATCCGTGACAACTCGTAACAAATCGTGGAATTTTGCCGTAAATACATCGTAATAACTCGTAATAATCCGTAATAAACCGTAAATAGCTCGTAATAACTCGTAACAACTCTTAAATCGGTTGTAAAAGTGGCCAACTCGTAAGGATCCGTGAATTTGTGCGATCCGTAAGGACTCGTAACAAAAATCCGTGTATGTGAAGGGGGCATTAAGTCTCTCGAAGTATTGGGATACTTTCTTTTGGAAGTCAGATAGTTAAAATTAGTTTTATTTAATCACGGGCGGGATCTATCTCAGTCCGTAGATTGCCTGCCTCAGGTGCTTGCATCGTAGGATCGAACCACCTCAGTGGACCCATTCTATGACTGGGTTTTCTCCCATCCTAACCAGTGCATCACGACTGGCATATCAAAGGTCGTGATATGTGATGTCCTGTCTCGAATGAATGTTCATATACAAGATCTCTTGCTGCTAATTGAAAAATGTAGCGGGTTTCCTCTACGACTAGATATCCTTGTTGACTTGATAAAGAGAATGTAAGGACGACATGATATCCTGGTTGACTTGATAAAGCGAATGTAAGGACGACATGATATCCTTGTTGACTTGATAAAGAGAATGTCAGGACGACATGATATCCTGGTTGACTTGATAAAGCGAATGTAAGGACGACATCATATCCTGGTTGACTTGATAAAGAGAATGTAAGGACGACATATATTGGTTGACTTGATAAAAAGAATGTAAGGACGACATGATATTGTTGTTGACTTGATAAAGAGAATGTAACGATGACATGATATCCTTGTTGACTTGAAAGATAAAGAGAATGTAAGGACGATATCATATCCTGGTTGACTTGATAAAGAGAATGTAAGGACAACATATATTGGTTGACTTGATAAAAAGAATGTAAGGATGACATGATATCCTTGTTGACTTGATAAAGAGAATGTAACGATGACATGATATCCTGGTTGACTTGATAAAGAGAATGTAAGGACGACATGATATCCTGGTTGACTTGATAAAGAGAATATAAGGACGACATGATATATTGGTTGACTTGATAAAGAAAATATAAGGACGACATGATATCTTGGTTGACTTGAGAAAGAGAATGTGAGGACGACATGATATCCTGGTTGACTTGAGAAAGAGAATATAAGGACGACATGATATATTGGTTGACTTGATAAAGAAAATATAAGGACGACATGATATCTTGGTTGACTTGAGAAAGAGAATGTGAGGACGACATGATATCCTGGTTGACTTGAGAAAGAGAATGTAAGGACGACATGATATCCTGGTTGACTTGATAAAGAGAATATAAGGACGACATGATATATTGGTTGACTTAATAAAGAAAATATAAGGACGACATGATATCTTGGTTGACTTGAGAAAGAGAATGTGAGGACGACATGATATCCTGGTTGACTTGAGAAAGAGAATGTAAGGACGACATGATATCCTGGTTGACTTGATAAAGAGAATGTAAGGACGACATGATATCCTGGTTGACTTGATAAAGAGAATATAAGGACGACATGATATATTGGTTGACTTAATAAAGAAAATATAAGGACGACATGATATCTTGGTTGACTTGAGAAAGAGAATGTGAGGACGACATGATATCCTGGTTGACTTGAGAAAGAGAATGTAAGGACGACATGATATCCTGGTTGACTTGATAAAGAGAATGTAAGGACGACATGATATCCTGGTTGACTTGATAAAGGAAATGTACAGATGACATGATATCCTGGTTGACTTGATAAAGAGAATGTACAGACGACATGATATCCTGGTTGACTTGATAAAGGAAATGTACAGACGACATGATATCCTGGTTGACTTGATAAAGAGAATGTAAGGACGACATGATATCCTGGTTGACTTGATAAAGAGAATGTAAGGACGACATGATATCCTGGTTGACTTGATTAAGGAAATGTACAGACGACATGATATCCTGGTTGACTTGATAAAGAGAATGTAAGGACGACATGATATCCTGTTTGACTTGATAAAGAGAATGTAAGGACGACATATCCTGATTGACTTGATAAAGAGAATGTAAGGACAACATGATATCCTGGTTGACTTGATAAAGAGAATGTAAGGACGACATGATATATTGGTTGACTTGATAAAGGAAATGTAAGGACGACATGATATCCTGGTTGACATGATAAAGGAAATGTAAGGACATGATATCCTGGTTGACTTGATAAAGAAAATATAAGGACGACACGATATCCTTGTTGAAAATGTAAGAACGACATGATGTCCTTGTTGACTTGATAAAGAAAATGTAAGGACATGATATCCTGGTTTACTCGATAAAGAGAATGTAAGGACGACATGATATCCTGGTTGACTTGATAAAGAGAATGTAAGGACGACATGATATCCTGGTTGACTTGATAAAGAGAATGTAAGGACGACATGATATCCTGGTTGACTTGATAAAGAGAATATAAGGACGACATGATATCCTGACCTGTCTGGGGATCTTCTCAAGTCGTTCAATGAGATTCTCGAAGTCTCCTCTCGAGATGTAGGGCATTGTGTCGAGGAAGTGCTGGGGATTGGTGTGCAGGCCTTCCAAGAAGTTGATTGGATTTATAGGCTCATACCTGATATAAACGAACATTTAAAGAAATAGAAAACCAAGTGCAATTGTTTTAAAGTGACATCAAATAGATTTTTTTCAAAGAATGACATCAAATGACTGACTGGGTAACCTATTTTTATGCAGCAAAATTCTCATCAAAAAAACCCTAGACGTATGACATGATATTGAATAGTATTAGATGGGGTTTAAGCTGCCGTTCACCATATAATATCAACAAATGCATGTTATGAATTTGTTGAATTATTTCATTATTGACTCGAAAAAAAAGTTTAAAAAAAAACCGAAATAAAGAAAATGAGAGAAAAAAAAGAGAGAGAAAAAAATCAAATTCAAATAAATACACTGATAAATTTACCAAAATGAAATTACTGTAAGTAATAGCAGCTATGTTGTTTGTTGTGTTCGGTTGTTGGTTTAGTTTGTTTGTTTTGTTTTGTTTTGTTTTGTTTTGTTTCTTTGTTTGTTGTTGTTGTTTTTTGGGGGTTGGGTTTTTGGGAAGGTTTTAATCTCTTGGTTGTCCAATCTTTTCTTGGGTAGAAAGGTTTATAAGCATACCAGACAACGAAGATAAACAAAAACATCTGCTATATGTGTATGTGAATAATGGATTTTTTTTTTAATCCGATGGGAAAAAGTACTTAAAGGTGAAAACAATGGTAAAGTTTTAGTGAGCGTTAAATTCTTACACCAGAAAATATTTATGAATTCTATTTTTAGCTTGACTCGTTTCAAAGTCAAATCTTGGGTCGCCCTAAAAAGCAAACAACCTATTCGTCACGTGTTTGATTAGTCTGTAATTGATATTCTTGTTGATGTTGTTTTTGTTATAAATACATGTGTATTGGATTTGGTGAAACTAATACTACGTGACGTAAAGGAATGACACTTTAACTCACAGCCGCCATGAATAGCCGTCAATGTAGGTCTGTAGATGGTCCTTCAAGATGACGTAGTCGATGTGTTCGTGGGGAGTTAGTGTTGACGTGTCAATCGCCTTTACTCTGGTAAGGAACTCTTCAACCTTATTCTGTGAAAAAAACAAGGAAACATGTTTAATCGGGAGGAAACGAGAGGAATACATGTTTTGCGATACTCCACCATATTGTTTAATTAGCGGCCGTCGGGGAACGAAAATAATATTTGTTTTATTTTACATTCGTGTATTAATCATCATCTGTAGGATATGAACAAATATAATGACAATGATAATACCTAATAGCTTTGGAAAGGAAACGTAATGCTATCTCAAGTTATTTCTTCTGAATAACAGAACATTATTTAAGCCCAGGTATTGACATTCTGAGTTCTGTGTGAAGTTTAATAGGTTGTTTACAAATATATTTATTATTTTCACAGAAGAAAGTATAATAATATAATCGCGAAATTGAGTGTTTTAAATTTTGCATATATAAAAGCGAATGCATAAAGACAAAATTAATTAATATTAAAACGAAAACAAGAGCGAAAGGAAAAAGTCAATTATGCTACTCACGGGAATGCAACAGAACATTTGACACATGATCACACCCTAATGTCATGCTTGGTATAATCCTTTATTATTCTTTAAAACCACTTGTGTTTTGTAATAGTAAAACGGACAATATAAACGCTGAAAACATTATTGTCTGAAATATAGGCTACATGTGAGTTTAATTCTGACTAAAGAATATCTTTCATCACATCGTTCATTGTTGCTTTTGGTCGAAACTATACTAACACGTACATTTATAGCTGAAAATATCCAGAACATTTCTAATAGTTAGAAATAAGGAGTAGTTTAGTACGTTATATTGTCGTTTACTAACTGTGCCCCATCAAAAACGAATTCTAGGAAAATAAAGTTTATGCTAAAGTGAAGATTCCTGGGCAAGCTGATGACAGAATATAATTAGTTTGTCATAGGAGCATATGGCCAGTATATTAAAGCAATCTTTGAGCTCTATCTTGTGCAGAGATACAATAATGTTATTTTTTTTCTTTTTCTTTTTTAAATAGTTTATTGCCCCAGAAGTATGTTATGATAGTGTCAGGGTTGGGGGCCTGAATTCATTACCTTACAAAGTACATAGCAAACAATATAAAAAATGAGCAGTGACAAAAGTGGAAATAAAAAGAAGATTGAAAAGAGAAAACGTAAAATGAAGTTATAAATATACTTTCAAACTGGCGTCATACTTAAAATTATACACATAACAAAAGTACTAAGTGTCTCAGTTGTGGCCTTCTAGAACTTTTAACCATGGTCCCCAATTGTCGTCGAATTCTGTATGTAAAGTTTTTGTAATATATGTATTTTTCTATTTTTAACTTATCTTTAATAAAATTGTTGATACCAGTTTCATTTTGTGTACTCTTTTGTAATTTTGATTTGCATATGTAATATTTTACGTTAACAATTAACCAGTTTACAAATACATGTATATGTTTACTATTTATAATTCCAAATAAGACTGTGTTCCTATTCAACTGGATATAATCACCTTTTTGTAATAACCATTTTTCTATAACACTCCAGAGTTCAACGACTTTAGGACAGTCATAAAATAGACGCTGCAGTGTTTCTGGTTCATGTGAATAAAATTTACACATACTAGAATCAATCAGTTTTATTTTATGTAAAAAGGTATTTGTTGGTATAATTCTATGTAAAATCTGGTACTGAAACCACAAAAACGTTGTCTTTTAAAGAGCAAAATGGTAAACTATAATATTTCGCCCATAATGAAGAGGTAAAATCACACCCTTCCGCTGAATATTTCATTTGTAAAATTTACAACGTCTAACTTTTTAATACCCCCACTGGTAATCTTGCATTAAAACTTCACGTTTAATTTTATCTGGTTTATTTTGCCATATAAAATTAAAAATGATTTTGTTTATTTCTTTTAAAAATTTTAGTGATGGATTTGGTAATGAAATTAATAAATGTGTTATTTTGGAAATAATTTGAGTTTTTACAACAACAATTCTGCCCATAACTGTAAGTTTTCTCGTTAACCACTGTTTTATCGTGTTTTTCATTTCGAGTAATTTTGGTTCAATATTTTGCAAAATCGTTTCGTCCAAGTTAAGCGAACATTTTACACCTAATAAAGTGAAGTGTTCTTCTCCCTATTGTAGCTTCCACTTTGCTGGATGGAAAACCTTCTTTGAATTTTTTTTACTTCCTATCCATATAATTTGAGACTTAGAATAGTTTATTTCAAGCCAGAAATATATCTAATATTTTTAATGTACTGTCCAGGGATTCAAGTGATCCATCCAAAATAAAGGTTGTATCATCTGCATATTGAGATATATATAACTTTCCCCATCTATATCTATATCTTTAACGTCTTTAGAGTTTCTAATTAGTATTGCTAATACTTCGGAGCATATTTTGATGATACAAGGGGATAGCGGATCACCTTGTCTACATCCTCTTTCTAGATTAAAACTCTGTGATAAAAATCCATTTTGTAATATTCTGGACACTGAGTTATTATAAAAAGTTTTTATCCAATTTGTTATTGAAGATTTAAAGTTGCATATATTGCATTATATCATAAATTAATCGTATATTTTCACCTATAAACCTGCCTTTAATAAAACCAGTTTGATCGTTTGCTATAATTTTATATAATACTTTTTTCAGTCTATTCGCAATGCACCCAGAAGCAATTTTATATATACAATTTAGCAAAGTAATAGGTCGCTTTTGGTAGACAGGTAATGACTCACCAGACGCAAACTTTCCTGTACCTTGTTAATCATCAGCGGACATGGATCACTCTCCTAGTGATCCAGCCGCAAATCCTAAATTGAGGAGCACCGAGAATGGAGGGCACGACGGTTGGGTTGGCTGGGGGGATCGTGGGGGGTGGGGGGGTATGCCACCGGAAGTAGGTTAGGGCCATAGGCGTAGGCGGTTTCTGCCGTAGGGGGAGCTAGGTTTGTCCGGGGGACTGCCCCCCCCCCCCCCCCTTCGCGTCCCCCTTTGTTTTGGCCACACTGAAGTTCCCGATATAATTGGTGCCCCTTTTAACGCTCTGTCCCCCTACTAAACAAACTTCCTGTGGCCTAGGCCCAACCTCCTGAAAACTAACCTCCAAAAATCGTAGGGCTAATAGAAAATTTCATATGGTAGTATTGTGACGACCCTGGATTAGAGGGTGTCCTTGTAAATGGCCATAACCACTAACTATGAAGGCAAAAGATCACCAACAAGATTAAAATTCAACAATATTTATTTAACAATAACCTCAAATTACATTCGCAGTTGAACTGTATGTTCACTGATTCATTTAGTAATAAAATTCACATAAATAATTGAATAAACATGGCTAAGTTACTTTCAGGCTTTGAAATATACCACAATTCTTAAATTACTTTAAAAGACTGAGTCTTATTCACCTGAAACAGGTAAGTTGCTCAATAATAATTATTCCTAATATACTAAGTCTCCAACGTTATGATATACACAAACTTAATTTTGGACCAAGAACATCAATATCAGCAAGAATATACACTTTAAATACTTTGTCTGGGTACACAGACCTACTTCCACTACATGGGCATCTCTCTAACTCAATCCCTCCCTATATAATATGCCTTAAACTTTGCCACATAAAAACCACAACACCCGGGGCATACACCTCTTCTGTGTAATGGGTGCTGTCTATCTCCCTAAATTCTATGAATAATAAATACCGAAAATAATACCCTTTAATCTTTATTAATTATCTAATCATTAAGGTTGTGAGTTTGGTCTCTACAAGTTATCCCAATAACATACACATATGTAAAACCCGTATAATTTAGTGTTATGTTAATAAACCCAACCCACCTATCGGGGCGAACGACTGACCGAAACTGACAAATCATTGCGGGATTCGTATTTATACCCCCGCCAAAATCCAGCAATACTGGTTAATATCCAGCACTGCAGAATTATGCATTCCGCAGAGCGAGTATGCATTCTGCAAAACGGGGTAAAATCCAGCAGTGCGGGGTACAATCCTGCATTGCAGAATTTGTAAGTCCCGCAGTGCGGGTTAAAAAACCAATGACGTCATTTACTACTGGCTAACGTCATTAGGCCCTACTGGCCTTTATACCTTAATTACTATGCTATAATGGGAACGAAATAAATACAATTAAGCATATATACACAAATAAATATAAGTTCCATATCCGTTCCGAATTAGATATAAGTTACATTAGTAATATCTGAAATTACTAATATTTACCTAACTCACACAGTGTAACAGACGTCAAAAATAGCGATGACAAAAACCCGGAAGTAACTCTCAAAAATCCAGAACGAGGCTCGTACAAAAGCATGGCTTCGATCTTTTTACATTTGCGGCTGTATAAAAATGCCAATTTAACAACTTAATAACACTTGATAAGGTAAGTTATCTGTGACTACTGATAATATAAACACTAATAATTAAGTGTATAAATGTTATACGATAAACAAGGCCTTGTGTTATTGACCCGGCGCATAGAATTGCGCTGTTCAATGTAAACAAATATAGACTACGATGCACGTTGGCGCTAAAACAAAACGAACTTGAATTATAGCTTAATAATTTATAGAAAATAATTTACTGGCAATATCGTAATCCCGGATTCTCACATTACCCTCTGCTTAAACGTTTAAGCGTCCTTGCAAACGCACATAACTTGAACTAATTCATCTATCATTAAAAGAGCCAACTGTGCACTTCATTTAGAATATCACAACTTGCATCAAAATTCAGTCTATATTTGTGGATAATACATTCCATATGCACTAATTCACTGATATTATTATATGCATAATATACATTATGTATCTCTCTTTATATTACAGATCAACCACAATCTTGACAAAAATTGACCAAAAAAATTGACGGAAAACAGATGGTTGAAATTAATTGTGAACAGTAAAAAAAAATAATTGACTGCCGATTGCCATCTCTGGTCATGCTCGTCACCTCGTTGGTCGTTCGGGCATCCTGACCTCCTGGCATCCTTCCCATCCTTTTCTACTCAATTCTTCCGCCCTTCCATGCCTCTCTGATATCTTATCTTTAACTTACATACATAACTGTACATTAAAAACATTTCTTTTATGATAGTCAGTTATTTCTTTGTCTTATAATACTTATAATAATAATAATTAATTAGAGACATGAAAATATATCAACATTTTGTGATGAAAGAATATTCTTGTTTTAAACCATATCTGCTACATAACTAACTGTACAATTGGTAAGGATACTGGGGTTACGTCCGCTGTGGCCGCTCGTGCCTCCAATGTCGTCTGTCGTCGATGTCCCTCTCTCTGTTCTCCTTTCCCCAATCTCTTCTTCCATTCAGTTCTCTCACTCCGGTCTCCCTGTTCTCTCTCTCCTTCTCTGTCACTCTCCTTTCTCTCTCCGTCTCTCTTCTCTGCCTCTCCATCTCTCTTCTCTCTCTCTCTCTCTGTCTCTCTTCTCTCTCTCTCTCTTCTTTCCTCTCGCTCCTCTTTCACCAGCTCGTTCTGTTGCCTAATTGCAGCTGTTAGGTCGTCGATGGCTTTAGCAAATATTATCATTTGCTCCTTGTTATCCCTGACTATATCCACGACCGCCTGTGTCAATTTTACCATTTGATCTCTACAGCTATCTGATGAAGCAGAAGACTCGGGAGATCTCGACCGTGACCTCGACTGTGACCTTGAATGTCTTTTCTGAGATTCCTCGACAGCTGGTGGAATAATCACTGAAGGTGGCTCCTGGATCTCCGTCGGGGAGTTTAAAAAGCTCCATAATGACAAGTTGTCTGGCATAGCTTCGACCACTGTCACTTCAGTTGCTGAAGGTTCCGATGTTGTGGTGGTGACTGGTGCTGCTGTTGGGACACATATGGCCGTCACTGGCTGAGGTGCTGGCAATGGTTGGACAGCTTTAGAAACAGTGTTGTTTTTAAATCGTTGACCTGCCCTTTGTTGCCACAGACTATTGGACTCATCAGCTGACAACCGCTCCATGTCGAGGCCATCTGCTACTATATACGGACAAGTAGATTCCTTCAAGTGGATTGCCTCATCCACCTCTTCTCCACTTTCCTCCGCTCTTCTCACCCTGTCTATGTGGTCTTTGTACGCAGACACATGCGTTGCCAGCTGCTCCAACTTCATGCATCTAAAGGTGCATAGGGTACAAAAATATGGTGATTGGTCAAGAGGTAGATGCATCTTGTAGATGTGGGAAATTACTTTTCCCCTCTCTCCCACGAAATCATCTCCCTTTAAACATCGATAGGCCCTTCCTCTCTTTGGTGGCAACTTGACTTGAGCCTGCATGACTAAATAATTTCCTGTAATTTAAGAAGTAAAAGGAAAACAAAAAACCAAAAAAAAAAACCTGTTAATTAAATACGTGCGTACCTCTAACTAATTGTGTATGCGACTTATGTTACCAACATGCATTCCAACATGTATTCGGCACATCACTATTTTAGACTTTTAAGCACCTTACTTATCCACCTGGGCCTGTATTCACTGGTGAATGGCTTCAGCTTATTGTGGTGTATTACTTTCTGCCTACCTTCAGCATCGAACTGAACTATGTAATCGAGTGCATTCAGTCTTTTAACCACAACTGCTGGACCGCTGTAAGGCATTTGGAGTTTTGGGCATACTCCCTCTCTTCTGTGCTCATGAAGATACCATACTAGGTCTCCTCGGCTATACCGATGAAGACTTTGTTTTATATCATATGTTTCTTTTTGCCTCTTGGCTGACGCTTTCAAATGCTCTCTGGCTATCTCATGCGCCTTTTGCATGTTTCTTTTCAGCATTTCTACATATTGGCCATATGATGACACAGTTTCACCGATGAGTGAGGTACCACTGCCGAATGCTATTTCCGCTGGGATTCTCACTTCACGTCCCAACATCAAGAGATTGGGTGTTAGGCCTGTGCTCTCGTGTGGGGTTGATCTATATGCGGCTGCTAAACAACCTAAGTGCAGATCCCAATCCGTTTGTTCACCCTGCAGATATGCTCGTATCATCCGGACCAGAGTTTTGTTGAAATTTTCTGTCTGTCCATTACAGCGGGGATTACGAGGCGATGTTCTCGTCTTCCTAACTTCTAGCAGTTTACAAAGTTCTTTGAATATAGCACTTTCATAATTTCCCCCCTGGTCGCTATGTAAATCCAGAGGATACCCGTATCTAGAAATAACTTCGTTGAGTATCATCCTAGCCGCGGTTTCTGCACTTTGGTCTGGTACTGCGAAAACTTCAACCCACTTGGTGAAGCTATCAGTTACAACTAAAATGTATCTGTTTCCTCTTGGAGTCCTAGGTAATGGTCCCAGGAAATCCGTAGCAATCCGATCTAGCGGTGCTCCCACTTGCATATTTCCTAATGGGGCTCTCGGTGTCCTACTAGGTGGCTTATTGGCCCCACAAGTCTCACACTGCAAAATCCAGTTGTTCACATCTTCTCGCACTTTAAACCAATAATAACGAGCGAGAAGTTTCCCTTTGGTCTTTTTCCTGCCCAAATGACCAGACATTATCCCATTGTGCATCTGATACAAGATCTCCTTTCTCATATCTCTTGGCACAATATACTGTAACCTCTCTGTACAGTCTTTGTCACTATATTTCCGGAACAGCATTCCCTGTTTCATTACCAAGCTGTCCCAATACACCAAATAGTGTCTGCTAGCAGGGCTGGCTGTACAAGCCTCGTGTCCAGTAGGTCGTCTCCCTTGCTCCATCCAGTCGATAATGGGTTTCAAATCCGCATCGCTCAGTTGCTTACGTCGCAACTCACTTGAACCCATAATCTGCATCCAAGGAAACCAGTTATTCCTCAGTTCTCTTTCCTCCCTTGTAGAAACTCTTCTACAGAACTCTTCAACTCTGTGTGTTGGGTAACGTAAATAGTTCATCATCCAACCGGCTGCTTTCACTGCTAACCCTCTGCTTAGCTTGACCATATCCCGTTTCTTCATAAGCTTCTTGTACACATACTCGAGTCCTTTTCTCGAGCCCATATACCATTCTCCCACAGTTTCTGTGACAGGGGTTACACTACTGGTATGACCTGGAACAAAAACGCTAATCATGCATAAAATCATGATTACCAATGGAGATATCAACTTTCGCAGATACCATTTCGTGTTTTTCATTACCCCGGCTCCACGGTCGAAGTAAACACTCTGTCGTATTTTTAGTGAAGATGACAAAGTACTCTGCATGTCATCAGCCCTCTTTTGACACTTTTTACAGGGACCACATTTCAATTGTTCTGTTAACCCTGCCTCAGCACAATCATAATCATCGTGATTCGGACATCTCGACATACTATCTGCATTGCCATGGTGAGCTCCACTGCGAAATTCTATTTTATAGTCGTAGGCAGATAGTATTTCTATCCAACGGATTATATCTGCTGGTTTTCCACCTATGCCTTTTAGTATATCCATACCAATCAAAGCATCATCACCAATGTCTGCGATCACAACACACCTATGCAGGATGAGTGGACCTAGCTGTATCTTCAAAGTACACTTTCCGTAATTGCGCAGTGACTCCCTACCAGCATGTGTAAGTTTAATTGTCTTCCCTAAGTGCGGCCTCATTGCAGGATCTATTCTGTCAAATATTCTCTTTGATATTAATGTTTTGTCTGCCCCTGTATCAATGATAAACTTGACTTTTATGTCTTGGACACTGCCCTCAACTTGAATATCCCTTTTCATTTGTTGCATTTCCTTCATATCCCAGTTTGTAGTCATGTTCTGTCTGGGTTGTCTTGAATCCCTATCTGACTCTGCCTGGCTTGTGTAATTAATCTATTTTGTATTGAAATTCCGGTTCGAGCAATTATCTTTCTTGTATCATCTGAATTTGCTATTCCTCATTAATGGTCATGAACGAAATAAATACAAAATTAAGCAAGACTATATTTAGGGTTCCTTCACACAAACATGGGCGACGTTTGCCTTTAAAACTATAAGTTCCATATCCGTTCCGAATTAGATATAAGTTACATTAGTAATTATTCATCTGAAATTACTAATGATTTAAAACTCTAACTCACACAGTGTAACAGAATTTTGAAGTCTTGATGTCAAAAATAGCGATTTACAAAAACCCGGAAGTAACTCTCAAAAAATCCAGAACGAGGCTCGTACAAAAGCAGATGGCTTCGATCTTTTTACATTTGCGGCTTGTATAAAAAACTTAATATTTTGCATTGTTCCTGCCAATTTAAACAACTTAATAACCTTGATAAGGTAAGTTATCTGTGACTACTGATAATATAAACACTAATAATTAAGTGTATAAATGTTATACGATAAACAAGGCCTTGTTTTATTGACCCGGCGCATAGAATTGCGCTGTTCAATGTAAACAAATATAGACTACGATGCACGTTGGCGCTAAAAACAAAAACCAACAGATTAAAATCAACAATATTTCTTTAACTTGAATTATAGCTTAATAATTTTATAGAAAATAATTTACTGGCAATATCGTAATCCAGGATTCTCACAGTATTTTATATATAGAAATGTCCGATAAAAAATGGCGATCAAAATTTTATAAATATTTAAGTTATATTTATTAATTTATTAGAAATGGCGCATTTAAAATAAAAAATTAAAGCCCCTTACCCCCATTGGATTAAGTTCAAAATTGACCTAAGTAATTTTGCCCCGGGTTAGGCCCCTGGCATCCAGAGGTCGGACCCGAGGTAGACATGCTCGAAACCTTAATAGTATAGGAGCATGTTAAAAACACTACGTTACGTTACGTAAAACCATCGGAGCCAGGACTTGTATAATTTTTCATATTTGTAAGAAATTCTAATGCTTCGTTGTAAGTTATTTCCCCTTCTAATTCTTCTGCATCTGTTAATTTATTTACCTTAATTTTATTAATAGCTGTGTTATTTTTATTTGCTGAAGGGGCGCTTTTTTAATACAACTTTTCATTTTAAAAAATTAGTTTCCTCTAAAAAATTATTTTGTTCAGTTACTATGCTGCCGCCGTCATCAAGTTCTATTCTGGAAATAAGTTTACTATGATAATTTCTGGATTCCAAATTACAAAAAATATTTAGTGGGTTTCTCGCCTTCTTCTATCCATTTTTCCCTAGATCTAATGAAATTACCTTTTAACTTATTCCTACGCATTTCAATTAATTCATTACGTTTTGCTTCTAATAAATCTGAAGTTATATTATGTTCTTCGAGTATTTTTATTTCCTCACAAATTTTTGCTTCTAATATATTTTCGGGTTTTTTTCTTAAATGAGGAATATGAGATAGTTTTTCCCCTAATTTCTATTAATAGAACTTCTAGAAAACATTGATCGTTAATTGTAAACTGAATATTTTCATTAGGAATTTGACCTAGTTTTTCTATGTTATATACAGGAATTGCGTATTGACATTTAACATTTTCAATTATCTCTTTAATGGAGTTGACGTATGTTTTACATCACTCCAGAATGGTCAGATCAATAACTGCTCTCAATCGATATTTTATTTACAAGTGATATTAAATTTTATGATAGGAGAAAAAATCTAATCTAGCTTGTTTAATAGGATTTTTTTTTTTTAGTCCACGTATATATTTTTTAATTTGGGAAAAGTTCGCGAAATGGATCTACGAAACTAAATTTCTCAAAGTTTTCTAAAATTAAATCTCTAGCTTTGGGATTATTAATATGTAAGTAGTATCTTGTATCTAAATCAGTGTTGAGTACTAAGTTGAAGTCACCACATATAACATATTTTTCATTTTCAAATTCTTCTATTGAGATAAAAATGTTCTCATAAAATTGTGGTTTATCCCCATTCGGTCCGTAAATATTAACCAGTGTAATCTTCTCCCCTTCTATTGTTATATCAAGAATTATTATAATTACCCGAATTATCAGTTTTTATTTTATGCAGTATATATTAGAAATTATTGTTGAATAGTATTGCTACACCCCGTGAATTACTAGAATGTGAATTGAATAAACATTTATGTGCTTGAATATAGGGTTCTAATTCATGTGTAAAATGTGTATCTTGTAGACAATAATATGTTAATATGTTTTTTGTTTCAGATAGTTTAATACATCCTTTCTTTTTAAGGATCACCCAATCCCTGGCAGTTAACTGTTAAAATGTGTATGTCAGCCATTATCATATATTCTACATAGTTTAATATAAACGGTCACGGTTACATAAAATTGCAGTTTGGAAATAAAAGTAAGAGAAAGTATGATTCTAATTACTTAAAACATTTAAAAAAACAGAGAGAATGAATTGGTGTATAAAATATGCTCTGTTGTCTCCCTGTGTCAAAATGTCAAAATTAAATGCACGGAACAATTTTTAAAACGCAGACTTTTCTTTAAACTGATTTAAATGCTGGGGGGTGGGGGGGGTGGGGGACAAAACAGCTTTACTCTTTCCTACGTTATTAATGTCATTAATAAGAAAACAGTGGTGGTAATAGTAGTAGTTTAAGTAGTAATAATAATAGCAGCAGTAGCAGCTCTAGTAGTAGTGGTAGTGGTAGTAGTAGTAGTAGTATCAATGATGATGATAAAAGCAATAATAAAAGCAGTAATAGTAAAATCAGTAATAATAATAATAATAATATCCAAACTACCACTTATATTAAATTAAATTAATGCCATACTACTGCTATAAATAGCATGTCCACTATGACAGTCACCACTATTTAAATCAGTACAATGAACAAATACACAATGAGTAGATAACTAAGAAGAAGTATAAATACAAAAATGAACAGATAAACGGAACAATCAAGCAATCAATCAATCAATCAATCAACCGATCAACGAATTAATCAATCAATCAACCAATTAATCAATCATCTCATTAATTACTTAGGTATCAAACATGTTTGTTTTTATAATAATAGTTATAGTAATAATAGTAATAATTATAATAATTATACTATTTATTGAAAACAAATTAATAATTTAAAAAAGTAATAATATTTTTTATATTAATTAACTATATTTAAATGACGTTGACAGCAAGTACGATCACTTGCATTGATAGTGAAAAGATCGTTTCATTTGCCTTTTGCATTAACAAGAAAGAAATGTTTTATTTAACGACGCACTCAACACATTTTATTTACGGTTATATGGCGTCAGACATATGGGTAAGGACCACACATATTTTTTTAGAGGAAACCCGCTGTCGCCACATAGGCTACTCTTTTACGACAGACAGCAAGGGATCTTTTATTTGCGCTTCCCACAGGCAGGATAGCACAAACCATGGCCTTTGTTGAACCAGTTATGGATCACTGGTCGGTGCAAGTGGTTTACACCTACCCATTGAGCCTTACGGAGCACTCACTCAGGGTTTGGAGTCGGTATCTGGATTAAAAATCCCATGCCTCGACTGGGATCCGAACCCAGTACCTACCAGCCTGTAGACCGATGGCTAACCACGATGCCACCGAGGCCGGTTTTGCATTAACAAGGTCTGAATAGACGAGATATAGCGCTTTTAAGCCATTGCGTGCGAAATGATAAATAACGTCATTCTTCGATTTACATAATAACATGATTGCGCCACGACTTTCCATTAGAATCCCAGCGCTTTGGTTTACGAAATTGAAATATTATTATCCAGGAGCCCACAATAATACACAGGCGACATTAACGACGGCGCAGTCTGATGTTTGATATTCATGGAATGGTCAAGGGTGGGCTTGGGTTTCGTGTTTGGAGGTCTCTGGTGGGATGGTTTGAATAATCGACTAGGTATTTAACGAGCTAACGAGACACGCGCTTCAGACATGTAGCCGAGGCTTTCCTTGGTTAGTTTTTGTGTTTGTTTGTTTTTGTGCGGGGTTTTTTCAATTGTCTGGTTTTGCTTTTATTTTGCTGTTGTTGAGGGTTTTTGGGTGTGGGTTTCGGGGATGGGGGGGGGGGGGGGGGGGGGGGGGGGGGGTTGTCTTTTTTTTTGTATTTTTTTTTTTTTTTTTTTTTTTTTTTTTTTTATGTTGTTTGCTTTGGGGTTTTTTAATGATAATTACTTATAATAGTGGAATGTGTGTGTGTGTGTGTGACAAATGTGTCTTGTAATTGTCTTGTTGGGGGAATGGGGTGGGTGTTTTCGTTTTGTTTGGTTTGTTTTTTTGCTTTTTGGGGTGGGGGTTTTCTTGGGGGGGCTGGGGGTGGGGTGGGGGTAGGGTATTTTGTTGCTGCTGTTTCTGCTGCTGTTGTTTGTTGTTATCTTGATACTACGTGGTAGTTATCGGTTTATCGCGTGTCCTGAAGTTTCATATGCCATGTTACTTTTAACACCGTCGCAATTTTAGAATAAAAACTAACATTTTGACAATTAAAGTCGGTTTTGTTTAACAACACCAGTAGAGCACATTGATCAATTGATCATTGCTATTGGATGTCAAACTTTTGATAATACTGGCACAGTCTTCAAAGGAAACCCATTACAGTTTTCCATCAGCAGCAAGGGATCTTGTATATGTGCTTTCTTACACAGGACAGCACATGCCCGTACCTTTGCAAGGCTCGAACTTAAGACTTTATCTCCCACGACAATTTAAAAAAAATTTTAAACCCTGCCCTCGGCAATTTAAAAAAGAAAATACATTTTCAGCAAATAAATAAGACTGAATGGTTATTTTGCTGTATGTAGACATATTTTAACGCAATAATGTTATATACTGGCAGATAGTATACACCAGGTGTAAACATTTGTCATCATTGGGGAGCTTCTGGTGTAAACATTTGCCATCATTGAGGAGCTTCTGGTGTAAACATTTGCCATCATTGACGAGCTTAACCGATGATGCTCCAGACCTACGGCAATTAATATCTTAACGACGGCAATTGCCGTCAGTGCCGTCGTTAAGTTCGAGCCCTGCTTTGATATGTCAGCCGTGGACAACTGGGTGGGTCCCCTCGAGGTGGTTCGAACCTACAACCCAGGGACCTAATTCACTAAACTCTCGCAACTTTGCGATCTCGCAGTGCAATGCTAAAAACTTACAAAGAGGATACTTTGTTGTCTAGCAGAGCCTAAGAGACCTTTGTGAATTTGTACGTCGATTGAGCGGTCTACTGATTGAGCCAGATCCCGCCCTTGATAAATAAAACATTCTTATTTCTGATTTTTTTTAAATTATACGGTAAAATGACAATGGTAACACTCACGTGTCTGTTTTGAAACGAAGCTAGACTGAATGATGTCAAACGATCGTTGTACTTGTTAACTCCTGCAACAGAAGCGAATTCAGGCGCATCTCGTAGGCGCCAGTCCCAGAATTCCCTTTCAATAGTTCGCAGATTACTGATGGCTGAACCTGAAAATGGTAACTGGTATGGCTGGTCACGTATTAAAGTTCAAATCTTCTGCATACTTTTATATTACTTAAAGGTCCAATGTCATGGTTCAAGTGACGTATTTCATTATTTTTACCTAGATTTCTTATAATCAATTCTACAAAAAATGTGTGCATATTTAACTTGAGAATTGTAATGTCCTCTAACTGAGTATAAATAGTAGTCTCTAATATAAGAATCATTTGATAGTGTAGAGAAAAATATATGTTATGTTATTCCACAGAATCTATAGTGGTTTCCAACCTCGGGTTTTTGAGGGTTTTTTGTTTTTGTTTTTCATTTTTTCCAATTGACAGAAAGGAATTAAGGCCGGCAATTGTGTGCAAAAACAAGAACGCATAAAACGGTGACATCACATCTTTGACCTGTTGGTCATCCTCTATGATAGCTCCTTGGAACCTCAGGTTCACAAGATCAAACCCCAGTAAGACGGGCGACATCTCGGACACTACTAAGCTTAACGGCGGAGATTTAAAGGTGACGCCACACTACGATTGCTTCGTGCGAGAATAGCCACGAGAATAGCCGATTGACAAGCCAAACATTACGATTTCATCGGTTGCTACGCAATCGGTTATATTTTTGTGGTTATTCTCGTACGAGGAACTCGTATCGTGTGGCGTCACCTTAAACCACTTCCGGATGGCTCAGACGACCACAGTATTGACCTCAGAACCTCCAAGACTGGACTCAGCGCAGCGCCAGAGAAGAGTTTTCTGATGCCGACTTTTGATACCAACTATGGATATGAATCCCGCAGATCCTCTTCAGCGAACATTACATATACGTAGTCAAGCATCTATACACGTGGCGACAACGTCTTCTCAACTACGTTTTCTAGTAGCTGATTCACACGCCCTACGCCTTCTAAAAATGTGTTTGTTTTGTTTAACGTTAGATTTATCCTATTCTGCTTTTTTTAATTGTAAGTTTTTGAAGATTAAATTGGTATGGAAATAAACCTTACAAGTTGTCTTACTTAACAGGAGTTTGTTTATGAAAGAAATATGTGTTTAAAAGAAGGATAGGAGGAGGAGGAGGAGGAGAAGAAGAAGAAGAAGAAGAAGAAGAAGAAGAAGAAGAAGAAGAAGAAGAAGAAGAAGAAGAAGAAGAAAGCATTGTTTTGAAAACATACCCTGAACGTTGATGAAGTACAGCAAATGCACCAACCACAGTAGCATCACCATTTTTAACAACGAATTCCTGAAACAAATTTTTTTAAAGCTTGGTTTGTTAACGACGCCACTAGAGCACATTGATTTATTAATCATCCGCTAGTCTTAGAGAGGAAACCCGCTACATTTTTCCATTAGTAGCAAGGGACATTTTATATGCATGATCACACAGACAGAATAGCGCACATACCATGGCCTTCGATATACCAGTCGTGGTGCAATGACTGGAACGAGAAATACCCCAACGGCCAACCAACAGGGATCGATCCCAGACCAACCGCGCATCAGGCGAGAACTTTATCACTGAGCTATTTCCGGCCCCGAAACAAAACAAATGTACTAGCGCAAAGATACATTTTCATACAACATTTGTATAATATTCTATTTCTACTATGTGCCAGCGGTGGGGCAGAATACGTTTACATTTTGCTGACACCTGTTGTTATCAATTCACTATCTGGACAGTAAATTAATTCATGACAGCGTGTCAAAACTGATTAAATTCCCATTAAACTCTGTATTGTGGGGTTTTTTTTTTTTTTTTGGGGGGGGGGGTTCATTTCAACTGATTTTCGTGCGTTTATCCAATGAAGGTTCAAGCACGCTGTCTTGGGCACACACATCAGCTACCTGGGCAATTTGTCCAGGACAGTATGTTAGTGGTTAGTTGATAGTGGTTAGTGAGAGATAAGAAAGAAAGAAATGTTTTATTTAACGACGCACTCAACACATTTTATTTACGGTTATATGGCGTCAAACATATGGTTAAAGACCACACAGATAGTAATGAGAGAGGAAACCCGCTGTCACGACTTCATGCGCTACTCTTTTCGATTAGCAGCAAGGGATCTTTTATATGCACCATCCCACAGACAGGATAGTACATACCACGGACTCTGATATACCAGTCGTGGTGCACTGGCTAGAACGAGAAATAGCCCAATGGGCCCACCAACGGGGATCGATCCCAGACCGACAGCGCATCGAGCGAGAGCTGTACCACTGGGCTACGTCCCGCCCTCTGAGAGATAAGAGGGTGTAGTGGTCTTACACCTACACATTGAGTCGTTAAAACTTGCTCTGGGTGGGAGCTGGTACCGGGCTGCGAACCTAGTACATACGAGCCTTATGTCTGGTGGCTTAACCACGACACCACCGAGGCCGGTTGTTCTTGTTTATACTAGTCTAACCAAAGGCGAGTATGCAGGATATTATGCGGGGGCGGGGGGTCTAGACTGTGACGAGCGATGTTTCTAGAGAGCATGCAACTACCGAAATTATCAAGAAAAAGAAATTTCGCTTTGAGCAGAGGGTGTTTAACCCCCCCCCCCCCCCCCTCACCTCACTTCACCTCCCTGCCTTTTGATTACATGGAAAGTAAATTTTCTTATGCGAAATAGGCACCGGACTTTCTAAATTCCCCTCCAATATATTTTCCATTGCGTTAATAGAATAAAGAAGAATTAGTATACATTACAGTCAAATGTAACCATGTAAAACCGCTCTGCACTTTACAATATGAAGCCAAAGATAAATAATTAATATATTTTATTCATAAGTATCAGGGTTCTGTGAAAGTTGTTGTATTGGTAGACTGCATACAGACACACAAGAAATAATGGCAAAATCATTGCAATATATATATATATATATATATAAACTTTGTCATATATATGACTTAAAGGTATCAATATGAATAAACGTAGGTATGTCAAAACATTGATACATTGGTTGGCTACTAAATAACAACAATCGCGTATTTAACTACACTCGATGACCACAAAATAAAAACAGCTCTTACCCAGCAGGTGAATTCTGTTATCAGTAACCGAGTCAAAATAGACGTTTAGTTGTGGGAAACTCTCCATACGCTATGCGAAACCAATCCAACTGTCTTCCTGCATTGAGCGAGGGCTATCAATATCATTTAAAGTCTTCGAGTCCTGCCAACGGTGAGGCGCTGTTTGTGAAGAGAATGGCTACAGGTTCTATTGGACAAAATCAATTATCGTTCCTGATAATGTTAACATTTTCTGATAAAACAGATAGATATAAGCAGCGTACGTATCAACACATCTACGCAGTGCATAAATGAAAAGTATGACGCCTCACAGTTAACCTATCCAGGCTGGAAATTGTGCAGATGGATCTAGACTGCGGCGAGCAAAGTTTCTAGAGGTTATGGTCATGTTCCCCAAGAAAATATATTTTTTAAAAAGAAAAATCGTTTTGGGCATGTGGTTTCGACCCCCTAACTCCCCATCCCTACATATGCGCCGCTACCTACATGGAAATAGAGAGTCATGCGGTATTTAAGAGATTTAATTAATGCTTGTTATTAGCAACCCTCAGTTTTGCTGAAAATCGGAGGTACCTGCAGTGGTTCCAATCTCTAGTGTACACAGT
This sequence comes from Gigantopelta aegis, assembly GCF_016097555.1. Lineage (NCBI taxonomy): Eukaryota > Metazoa > Mollusca > Gastropoda > Neomphalida > Peltospiridae > Gigantopelta > Gigantopelta aegis. The sequence continues at coordinate 20,978,701 of NC_054700.1, read as the reverse complement.
ATAACGATTGAATACTACATGAAAGTGTATTAATTTATTGGCAATGGATAATAGTACATGTTTTTGCGCAAATAATCTATTATCACATCTTACTACAAATCAGGGTCGCAACTGCTTTTACTCCGTAAATATATTTGACATGCACCTTGAACTTTGACACGGAACTTTCTGATTCGGTACAGTGCAACCTACACTAAAGTCTTGTAAATGTCGGAATGCGTGACAAAACGTGGTCAGTTTTCAATCCACAGAGGACCGTAGGAACAGAAGCCAGGGTGAGAGGGAGACTGCATCAACTTTCCGCACCTATCACAACCACAGAACGTTTACGTTTTGACCTAGTTAAACAAACATACCCTTTAAACGGACGAATACTGTCGCCTAGGCTACAATAGGCGAATTTTAATGTATCACTTCCAATACATTCACTAATCCTCCTTATTGGGAAGTGAAAATATTGTTTGGGGAATTACAGCTTTATAACGTTAAATTAGGCATTAAGTACAATTCCTTGCTTAAAGAGTGGCTATCCTCCTATAGACAAGGCACTAGATAGAGATTCATGGAATCAACCACTATTTTGCCAAATCTTCATTCGACTCTACATTGTACAGAGATACGGTCTTGATCACAGATACGGTTTTGGCTTTCAGATTAAAGTATCAATTATGACAAATCCAATTTGTTTCTGACAGTCCTGAGGTGGGGGTTTTTATGTACTAGTATATATACTCTTCAAAAAAAGATGGGGAACTCTAATAAGAATTTACAATTGCCAAAATTGTAAGGTATATTAGCTGTGGAGAATGGTTATATGATAACAGTGTATTAATTGGGCAAACATTACAACCGGTAGTTCCGTATTACAGTAGGTTTTATGGCCACCAAAGATCTTGTAGGACGATTGGGATCAGAAGTGAAATTTGAAATTTGACATTTTTTTATTAGTAGTGGGTGATACCGCCACAATGTGTCAGGCATTCATTCAATCGACAAGGCATACTGCGTATGGGTCTCCCAATGGCCATTTGAGGGAGTCTGTTCTAACTCCTCATGCTGCGCCTGACCAAGTTCCGCTAACGTGGTCGGCGGTCTTTGACGTTGACACACACGTCTCCCTATCATGTTCCAGACGTGTTCAATGGGGAAAAGGTCTGGGCTCATTATTGGCCATGACATTCGATAGATGTGCTGTTGGAGGTGAGCATTGCCGATTCGTGCACGGTGAGCACGGGTATTGTCGTCCTGAAAAACAAAACGTCGACCCACACGCCTAGCAAACGGGACGACAAAGGGTGTCAGTATGTTGTCCCGGTAGTACTGCCCAGTGACCCTTCCTTGCACAATATGGAGAGGGGTTCTGTCAGTTATAGTGATACCACCCCACACCATAATCGACCCAGCGCCAAATCTGTCATGAAATCGCATTGTAACGGCGTGCCGTTCATTTCGTCGTCGCCAGACCCGACCATGCCTGTCAAGGAAGTCCAAAGTGAATAGAGACTCATCTGAAAATATGACACGTGACCAGCGACGAATACCCCAGTTCTGACGCTCCCTACACCATTCACGCCTGTGGGCAATGTAACGAGTTCTTAAGGTAGACACAACCCGGAGCCATCGAGCATGATGATGGGCTGCATGAAGGCGATTTCTGACCCGTAACTCGGACATAAGTAGCCTATGAAGGTTTGCAACCATTTGATTTGCCGTTTGAACTCGATTTCTTAGAGCCTGGTTATGGATGAATCGATCCTGTACTCCTGTCGTTACCCTGGGACGACCTTAACGGGGTCGATCAATCAACATTTTGGGTTTGTTGGTACCTGTTCCATAATCTGCTAATCACTGACTTCGTAACACTGAAGGTGTTGGCCCTTCACGCGGACTTCTGCCCGTTTGCAGCATGTCAATAGCCCGTAGACGTTCATCGCGTTGCATACACCACATCGCAAATTCAAACAATAAAAATTACTAAAAACAAAACAATAACAACTGTATGATCAACAGAATGAAAAGGATTGACAGAAATAAAATTCCACAGTGATAAATTGACCTTCCTTGAAATTGTCAAAATCGAGAATGACACCCCACGCACGTGTATGGGGCAACTGCGTGATGCGACACCACTAGAGTACATTGATATATTAATCATCAGCTATTGGATGTCAAAGATATGGTCATTTTGACATAGTCATAGAGAGGAAACCCGCTACATTTTTCCATTAGTAGCAAGGGATATTTTATATGCCCCATCTCACAGACAGGATAGCACATACCAGGGCCTTTGATATACCAGTCGTGGTGCACTAGCTCGAACGACAAATAGCCCAATGAGCCCACCGATAGGGATCGACCCTAGACCGACCGCGCATCAGACGTGCACTTTACCATTGGGCTACGTCCTGCCCCTATGCTGAAGATGTTTTTAAAACCAATTTACTTTCTTTTCCTCTGCTAACTTAAATAGTCCAGCTCTTTGGTTTAAACCACAAGTGTTAACGCTAAAAGCCTCCATTAACGATTACTTGGAAATAAAACTTTATCCGATTACAACATAGATCCATAAAATAGCCCTGCATGTTATGCATATTTGATGACTATGAACACGAGGGAGTCCCAACATGCCCGACAACACACTCCCTCTGTTGTTCAGACTGTTAAGATTCGAAAAAGGAATGCAATTAATGATATATGTGATGCGTGTTTAGTAATGGCAAATTACTACACTCATATCTGATAATCTCTTTACTACTCAACGATTTATCAATATAGGGTGTATACTACCAAATCAAATCCCATAGACGACAATAGTAACATATGTGGCTAAAACTCCTACCTGCAGCGTATCAATCGACATAAACGCCACGGATACAAATACTACCACCCCTCACACTTAAAGTGAATCAGAAAAAAATGGGGGTCAAGCTGCTCGTTTCTGAGATTTACGGGTAGCATCTATGACTACCCTAGTTCCGCACAAAATTCGAGTACTTTTTTTTACAGGTACCCCATACATTTTCAAGCACAAGGCTACTTGGCACATTGGTACTAGATGAAATAAAATTACTTTCTTTTTTTTACCCAGATGAAATTATTATTTTTTACAACCAACACACTTACATTTATAACCAGTCACAGGACTTGTGGTGTTAACTTCTCTATCGCACTTTGACCCAGCCAGAAGTTATTTGGTTTAGTACTACCTACAGTGGCGGATCCAGAAAATCCACAAACGTTCCCGAACGGATTCCTTGGATTCTGCAACACAAAAAAATTAAAACAAAAAGAGCTAAATTTAGGGGTGGGGGCGGTCACTACAATAGTTATGAATATATTGAACTACGCAGCACTACAGGTAGTACTAAACCAAATAACACCCGGTTGGGTCAAAGTTCGAGGTGCTCCTAACTTTTGATAGGGCGGTTAATAAATACCGCAAGTCCTGTTTTTGGTGATAAATAAACTTGGTTTGTTTTGTTTAACGACATAGTTTAACACTAGAACACATTGATTTATTAATCATCGGCTACTGGATGTCAAACATTTAGTAATTTTGACATAGTCTTAGAGAGGAAACCCGCTACATTGGTGATAGATGTGACAGTGTTTGCTGTGATAAAATGTTGATTGATCTGGCCAGTAAATTTCTGTAAATCAATTTTAAATAGTGTCAATTTACCATTGTGCTTGAAACGGGGTGCGGGACTCGTGTGCTACTAAAAATAGCATGATCATTTGTGTGCGGAACTAGGGTAGTCATAGACGCGACCCGTTATGTTTGAAAGATGCAGCTTAACCCCGCATTTGTTTCTGAGGGATGGTAGTATTTATATTCATGGTGTATGTGTCAATTGATACGTTGTATGTAAGCGTTTTAGCCACATACGTTCCTATTGTGGTGTGATGGATTTCATTTGGTTGTACACCCTAAAGAGGATGCGCGGGTGTGCTCAGATTAACATCTAATCAGTCGGACACAAATCGAGTTGTAATCTTGAGCGCTCAGACTAGCATTTCATTTTCAATTTATTTTCCGTGCTTATGTCCAATTACGGTTCAAGCACGCTGTCCTGGACACACACTTCAGCTGTCTGGGCTGTCTGTCCAGGACAGTTGGTTAGTTGTTAGTGGTTAGTGAGAGAGAAGAGGGTGTAGTGGTCCAACACCTACCCATTGAGTCATTAATACTTGCTCTGGGTGGGAGCCGGTACCGGGCTGCGAACCCTGTACCTACCAGCCTTATGTCCGATGGCTTAACCACGACACCACCGACGGCGGTTCAGACTAGCAAATGGACAGTCGTAGATGTCGTGAGATCAGTGAGTTGACCAAATTCGTCGTGACAGTTGATAATCTCTTTTTTTTTTAAATAAAGTTTGTTTTGTTTAACGACACCACTAGAGTACACTGATCTATGTATCATCGGTTATTGGATGTCAAACATTTGGTAATTTTGACATATAGTGTTAAAGAGGAAACCCGTTACACTTCCCCATTAGTAGCAATGAATCTTTTATATGCATCATTCCACAGACAGGATAGCACGCACTACGGCTTTTGATATATCAGTCGTGGTGCACTGGCTGAAACGAGAAATAGCTCAACGGGCCACCGACGAAGATCGACCCTAGACCGACAGCGCATTAAGCTAGCGCTTTACCACTGGGCCCGTTGATAGTCTGAGCTAGCATAAAGAGCGAAAGTGAGATGCGTACGTTTTTAAACTATGAGTTCTGAGATAAATATTGTATATAAAGGACACGTGTGGCATTCTATGTTTTACCTATCATCGAAAACCTGATTCAAAACAAATTTAAAATCCAACAACAACCAAGGTAAACATCTACTGTCCATTTAAAAAAAAAAAAAAAAAAAAAAACCCACACATTTTGAGATCTATTGGTCCTCGACAAGCAATAAACGTCACAATAATAAATAACTGGACGAAACGTTTATCTTGATGAACTACGGACCAGTCACGTCTGCAGATAGTGCGGAGTTAATGAGCAATTCGACTATTGCATACATTATTGTCTAGAGGGCAGGAGGTATGAGGCAGACACACAGACACATTCTTTATTTACATCTCACTTTGTGTAGGCCTACTGATTTAAAAACTATGAGTTCAACAATAATAATACAATAAAGTTAAAGTTTGTTTTGTTTAACGACACCACTAGAGCACGTTGATATATTAATCATCGGCTATTGGATGTCAAACATTTGGTAATTTTGACATATAGTCTGGCTGGAACGAGAAATAGCCCAACGAGCCCACCCGCTGGGGTGGATCCTAGACCCATCGCGCATCAGGTGGACGCTTTAAAGGTACCCGCTACATTTTTTCTATTAGTAGCAAGGGATCTTTCATATACACTATCCAACAGACAGGATAGTACATACCACAGCCTTTGATATACCAGTCGTGGTGCACTGGCTGGAACGAGAAATAGCCCAACGAGCCCACCCGCTGGGGTGGATCCTAGACCCATCGCGCATCAGGTGGACGCTTTACCACTGGTCGCGTTTAGGTCACTGCGCCCCTCAAATTGCCCTACACGGCAAGACAAAAAAATCCCTCACACAACCCTCACCTCGTTTCCTACCCTGTCGCGTTTATGTCACTGCAAGACAAAATCCCTCACACAACCCTCACCTCGTTTCCTACACTGTCGCGTTTATGTCACTGCAAGACAAAATCCCTCACACAACCCTCACCTCGTTCCCTACACTGTCGCGTTTATGTCACTGCAAGACAAAATCCCTCACACCACCCTCACCTCGTTTCCTACACTGTCGCGTTTATGTCACTGACAAAATCCCTCACACAACCCTCACCTCGTTCCCTACACTGTCGCGTTTATCTCACTGCACACATAAGCATACCGGGACGGGATTTAGCTCAGTCGGTTGAGTACTCGCCTGAGGTGCTTGCGTCGCAGGATCGAATCTCCTCGGTGGCTCCATTCAACTGATTGGGGGTTTTCTCGTTCCAGCCAGTACACAACAACTGGTCAAGGGCCGTGGTATGTGATTTCATGTCTGTTGAAAAGTGCATATATTATAAAAGATCCCTTGCTACTACTAATGAAAAAATGTAGCCAATGATTCATTAATAAAGGTACTCTAGTGGTGTCGTTAAACAAAAACTTTTACATAAGCGTACGAGATGGGGGGGGGGGGCAGTAAATCTGTTCACCCTGTGTTTCTATCATTCTAACCACAATATTAGTTGTAGCCCGTGTTAAAATGTATAGTGATTTATTTATCTCTATATTCACGTGTATATGTTTGGAAGTAATGCCTATATGTGAATAACTGTTGTTATCCGGATTTAACCAGTTTCGTTTAATTCGACAAAAATCAGCCTGCACCTTACAAAATTGGGAGCCCGTACGCCTATGACTGCACATATACAATAATACTGATGGAAGAATAGTAATTATGGTTACACGTGGAATTGTACACCAAATTTAATTTACTACTAGCGTAGTAATGTATGTCCTTCATAGCAAGTTGTAATGTGCATAGGAGTACGAGCTCCCATTTTTGTAGGGGGTGGGGGGGAGGCAGGCTGGGTTTTGCCCGAATTGAACGAAAATGCCCGAATATGGATAATAACATTTATTCGTATTAGCATTACTGCTAAACAGCTATATAGGGTTGTAAACGAATCACTACACATTTTACATGGATTACAACTAATTTTGAGGGTAGAATGAGAAATACGTGGTAAAAAGGTCTCAGGTTAGAACATTTTCCCCGCATATCTGTACAATTTTTGTTCCAGCACTGGGGAAGGGGAGGGGAGGGAAATTGCCACACTGCCACCCTATCTCGTACGCTTATGAAGTTTGTTTTGTTTAACGACACCACTAGAGCACATTGATTTATTAATCATCGGCTACTGGATGTTAAATATTTGGTCATTTTGACATAAAGTATCAGAGAGGAAACCCGCTACATTTTCACATTAGTAGCAAGGGATCTTTTATATGCACCATCCCAAAGACAGGATAGAACATACCACGGCCTTTGACATACCTGTCGCGATGTACTGGCCGGATCGAGAAATAGACCAATGGGCCCACCGACGGGGATCGATCCCAAACCGACCGCGCATCAAGCGAGCATTTTATCACTGGGCTACGTCCCTTATGAATGTAAGTGGTGTTGAACTGACTTCTGACAATATGGATTGTGGGTTTTGGTTGTAGTCATTATTTACTGTTACTATTTGTGTGATCTTTTATTTATTTCCATCCGTCTATATTTACATAGCGGGTTTTTTTTTTTCTTCCTAAAGAACAGAACTTTACCACACGCAGACCGTTCTGCATCAGCGTACGCGTAGGATGAAGACACATAGTCAAATTTCGACAAGATGATTTCCAAGATACAAAGAATAATGAATACATTTCATGGTTTTATAACATAAAGATTATATATGTGTATTAGCAATATAGATACATATAGGTTAAAAAAAAAGCGTTAAAGTTTGTTTTGTTTAACGACACCACTAGAGTACACTGATTAATTACACCTCGGCTATTTCGTAATACATCAACGGATCGTTTACATGCATTTTTCAACAGACAGGAAAGTCTTTGTAGTGCTCTGGTTAGAACAAGAAAAAATACATATAGATTGAACAGAGCACAGATATATTGTAAAACATAAATATTCAGAATATTTCAGCTACAGCTGTGTACATACATTTTATGATATCACAGTATACTAATCCATACCTGTGACGTCATACTATTGTTCTAGGTGTAGGTTATTTTTCAAGAATCTACACCTTGTGCCGCACTGCGTTCTGTTCAGGGATTCGAAGCCACTACTGACAGAACTTGTACATTCTAAACAAAAAAGTTTGTTTTGGTTTAACGACACCACTAGAGCACATCGATTTATTAATCATCGACTACTGGATGTCAAACATTTAGTGGGTTTTTTTTACATTTAGTCTAAGTAGAGATGAAAACCGCTACATTTTTTTTCCATTAGTAGCAAGGGATCTTTTATAAGCACCATCACAGAGACAAAATAGCACTGGCTGGAACGAGCAATAGCCCAATGGGTCCACCGACAAGGATCGATCCTAGACCGACCACGCATCAGGCGAGCGCTTTACCACTAGGATACGCCACACCCCCTGTACATTGTAGACATGTACAGGCCAAACATCTCAGATCTGTATCATCAAAAAAACATGCTATTTAAGCCTTATAAACCTGATTCAACTGACTGAGTTTTTCTATCGTTCCAATCAGTGCACCACAACTGATCAAAGGTCGTGGTATGTGCTATCCTGTCTGTGGGAAAGTGCATATAAAAAATCCTTTGCTGCATTAGGAAAACAATGTAACGGTTTCCTTTGATGACTACATGTCTTAACTATCAAATGTTTAACATCCATTTAAGTGACATTAATTAATAAATGTAATCAAGTGGTATCGTTAAACAAAACAAACAAACAATCTTGATAAACCCGATATTAGAGTTAGTATTTAATGTATTCTTACGTACGGAACACAGACGACAGCGAAGATAGTCGGAAACAAAATTGGGAATCAAAGATTACATGTTTAAAACGTGCATCATGCCTTTTGACAGTCATCCACTGCTGAAGATGGTCACAAAGAGGGTTGTTTTGTTGTTGTTTTTTGTTTTGGATTTTTCTCTTTTTTATTTTTTGCTAGATTTATAATTAAGAATAGGGCTTATTTTATACGTTGTTATAGGCCTATATAGCCTACCATATGTCGCTCTTGTGAAATTAATCATTATATATAATACAATATATATATATATATATATATATATATATATATATATATATATATATGTGTGTGTGTGTGTGTGTGTATATATACATATACTCTGTCAAAAAAGAAACGCATAGGCGAAATATTCATGGCATAATTTCGTTATTTATGATCGTATCAGTCAAATTTGACATAAGTATGTGACAATGTTCTTGCTATGGACTGACGGTAGTGGAGGCGTTTTCGTCACCAAACAGCGTCGAACGAGAGCGCTGAAATCAGTACCTTGTGTGGCCACCAGCAGCAGCAATCACTCTTCCTGCTGTGCATGTGACAGTTGCGGAAGCGTCTGAGGCTCCGGGTCACGTTGGCGTACACGTCTGTCCAGTTCGTCCCATAGAAGTTCAATGGGGTCGAGATCTGGCGATCTTGATGGTCATGGCAGCACATTAATGTTCTCATTCTGTAGGAAATCCATTGTTACACGTGCCGTATGCGGCCTGGCATTGTCCTGCTGAAAGAGTTCTCTCTGTCGATCCAAAATGGGAAGCATGTGGCGGCGAAGAATTTCAACCAGGTATGCGTCCAGCAGTGTTCGTTGCTGTGACAGTTCGGTGACGCAAGTGCAGAACCCGCATGTAGCGATCTTGTGCTGCAGTTGTTATGCGAGGTCTTCCACTTCTGGGCCGGTCTTCAGCTGATTGAAACTGCTGGTACCTGTCCCAGAGACGCGAAATGGTCCTCTGATGGACGTTCATGTGGCGTGCAACTGCTGACTGCGATTCATCTAACTGGAGGCGGCCTACTGCAGTGTTTCGATTCGGCAGGCTTAGTCTTGGCATCCTGTAACTCGTCTACGTCGAAATGGACAGGAAGCATCATTGCGAGCATTGCAGCTTTAAATACCCATCACTACCCCAATCTTTTCCCTGAGTTTCACGTGCATTCGCCATAATCTGACCATTTCACGCCGATTTCCTGCAACTGTCGCAGAACGTGCGTTAAATTTGTTTTAGGATGAATTTGGGCATGCTGTCTCATTCCAGGAACATTAACAAACATGGTCATTCAGCAACATTGTGCAACACGATATTTTGTAAAATCAAACACTTTTCTTCTTTCCCTATCACCTATGCGTTTCTTTTTTGACAGAGTATATATATATATATATATATAGAAAGCCTAAACATTCTTGGGGTATAACCGATTTCTTTGACTCCCTTATCTCCGAATTTTACCACCCACCTCAAAAATAATAAAAATAAAAATAAATGAATAATAACAAGAAGAAAACCCCAAAACAATACATTTTTATTTCTAAAACATGTTCCAAATTATGATCATTTCAGTTACATATTGAACTGGGTTTTTTACAAAGTTGTTACTGGAATTTGTCAATATCTCATTGCTTTATATTTTTTTATTTATCTACATGTATGTGTATTTCTAGTTCACCAAGGTAAACATCTACGGGCCGTTTTTTAACATTTTGACATTTACTGGACCTGCGATGTTTACAACTTCAATGGCCGAAACAAGCGTGCATTTTCCGCCCAGATTTCAGGCGGAATCGATACAATCATGGAATTAATTATTTCGTGGCGAAATATGAGATGTACCAATAAATATATACACTTACTGTATCAAGAAAAATTCCCGAGTTACGTTTTACGTATAAATAGACAGTTTGTCTAAATAGTAATCCTGCATTAATCCAATTTTCAGTTACGAACAAAATCTCGAATATTCCCGCCAGCCATTATAAGCACATTAAAAATGTGATTGAAAACTGTTGGCGGGATGGAATTATTTTTACAATTATTCGTCTCAGGTTCATGAGTTTCTTCCACAATATACGATGTTTAATAACAATAATAATAATATAAAATAAATAATAATAAATAAACTAATTAATTAACACAGATACACAACAAAGTGGGGTGGGGGAGACAGACATAGCGGATGGAACGGGGTGGCAAGAGATCACACATTTGCTTGTTTCTTGTTGTTTTCTTGTTCAATTAATGTGCATTATTCGTAATTTATGTTTCCCCATACCTTTTCCCAGAACTTGCTATAAAACATTAATAGAAATATTATGAAAGATTAATGAAACTATTATAATCAAAGATTTTTTAGGTTGTGGGGTTCGCGGTTGTGCAGGTTAATTGAAAAATATTTATAATTCTTTTTTTTTTTAATTGAATAAAAACCTTAAAATAAGTTCTAATAACCAGTAATTATAACTAAAAAAATTAAAACAAAAAAGAGTAAAAATTAATAATAAATAAAAAAATAAAACCCTTAAAATAACTAATTACCTGCAATAATAATTAAACGAAGATTTTTTTTAAAGAAAAAAAAAAAAACAGAGAAAAAGCTTTGAAACATGTAACCTATGGCCTGTAATAATAATAGTTTTAAAGAATAATACCCCCCCCCCCCCAAAAAAAAAAAAAAAAAAAAAAAAAACCCAACAATTTAATGGCATAAATATTAATAATGCATATAATGCAACCCACACAAAGCACATATATAGAAACAAAAATAACAAAATGAATAATCAGTTCCATTGAGTTCCGAAATATTTCTTTTTATTGGCTGTACTTAAAATGTTTGATACGAATAATTGTCGTTCCGCCATATTTTCAATCCGCATTTTCGATGTGCCAGGATAACTTTTAAATGCTGATGTGATTCTAGCGAACTTTTGTAGCGAACTTTTATACCGGAAATTATCGATTGGTAGAACACAAAAGAGAATGTCAAGGGAGACATTTCTTTGGTAAATTTGTTTGTTTTAATTGGAGCACCAGCTTAAATGTATCGACATTGTTATAATACCAATAATTAGCTGATTAACAGTATATCGTACAAATAATATGAACAGACCCCGTTGTATATGAACATAACTTACTATACATAATGTTTATTTATTTCAAATGTTTATTAATTTATTTTTGTTTTTCATATCAAATAAAATTACTATTTTTCCTTTCTCTGGAAATAAATAATCTAATATGTCTTGCTTTCTAGCAATAATGCATAAATGTGATTTGTTTTAATGTATAACCTCTGGTTGTTTTGAATGCATGTTTCGTATGTTTGTTGTTGTTTGTTAGTTTTTTGTTGGATTTGGGTTTTTTATATTATTATTTTGTGTTTTTGGCAGGGGGTGGGAGGTGGGGGAACTCGCCTTCTGCATCTGTATCCATGTATTGCACTCAACTTTTCCTTACCATTTTGTTTTAACTGCATCAACCCTGATACCTTTGTGGTGACATAAGTTAAGTGTAGGCCTACACACACACTAACTTGAAAAGTACAATATTTGTGACCAAAGTCTTAACTTACTTTAATTGAAAATAAAACAAGAAGCAAATTAATAATTTAAGGCATTTTAAAATTTTAAAACAAATTTATTTTTAAAAAGTAAACATATTACCTACACATTCAATTGTCATTTCTTTTAAAATAGTGTCACCCCAAAGGTTTCGACCTAATTGTCAGCATTTCTAAAATAATATTTGTTCTCAATAGGCCTTTCATGTAATTTTATACAGAACAGAACAGAACAGAACTTTATTCACTCATAACACCAAACGGTGTTACATTGAGGTGTTTACAAACATATATATATATACACAATACAATGGCGGCTGCTGATTAAAACATACATACATATAATTATATCTATCTATCTATATCTATCTATCTATCTATCTATCTATCTATCTATCTATATACATATACACAAACGCTAAAATATATTAGTTGAATAAATCTGACAAAGGCGTGTCTTTTAATACACTATTAATGACATTAAGAAACGTACATAGTTTCTTTATAATAGATAATTGTTTTGTGTTAAAGAGCTTGTGTAATTTAAAAGTGTTTGGTCTGTTGAAGTAATATTTATTTAAGTAGGTTGATCTTTCGTTAGTAAAGTGTGGACATTGAAATAGGTAATGAAATTCATCACCTATTGTGATTTTGCAAAGAGAGCAAATTCTATTTTTTCTTTCAATATTTTGCCATCTGCCAGTTTCAATTGGAAGATAGTGATTGCTGGTTCTGAATCGACTGTAAATAATGCGTATTTTTCAGGTAAGTATAGAAGGTAATTTTCACAAACATGTGCTGATTTAAATATTCTATAAGTAATACATTTGGGATAAGTATTAATATTTTCGTTCCAGGTTTGTCTGAATTGATCTTTTAAACGTTGAGTAACTAACTTAATAAATTAGTTCTTATTTGAAACTGTCTGGTTTAACCAATAATTTCCCAGTCCTAATTTATTTAATATATCGTTTATATTACTTAACCATTTAAATTTTAACCCATTTTTTGTGCTTTCACTAATCATTGTTTTGTACAGTATATATGATATTTTAGAGGCCTTTCCTGTGATCAACGAGGCCCAAAAACTGAGCATTCTAATGTGTATCTTAATATCTAATGGAAATACGCTTAATTCTCCATAAATCATGGGCAGTGGGGTACTTCTTCTTAGCCTTAATAAGTCTCTTAGAAAATTTAGCTGTATTCTTTCTATATTTTGATTATTACCAAAACCCCCAATTTCCGAGGAATATATACATGAAACCATAACTGGTCATCAGTCAGGGTATGAAAACAAAAAGGTTTTTCTAACTACCAACAAGTTGAAGCTTGCATTCAAGAAGACATACCCGGTACTTACTTCTACATGATACAGTGCCACCTCAACTAATAGAAACTTACTGTTGTTGTTTTGTTTTGAGCTTTTTTAATCCCACTGCCCCCTTTCCTTTCTCTCCTTTGATTTCCATCTCATTTCTTCCCGATCTGGCAACTCCTCCTATCTTTCAACTTCTTTCACTGTCCACCTCCACATTCCAGTCCTTGTCCCTCCATTCGCGACAGGTGCACGTCTCTTGTGGCTATCTGTGCCACACACCTGCCATTCCCCGTCAGCTTTTATCTGTGGGCTTAGTCTGACCACTTCAGGGAGTGTTCAGTAGTTACTTCTGGCATTGTTAAGTGGCACTTGTGACCACCTGCTATGCACCCCTACTACCGACGGTCGTCAGTGCCGTGGGTCAGACCAGCTTTATTAGCGGCAGAGGACGAGGAAGCCAGGTGGGTGCAGGGAAATACACAGAGACTGCACCCGTGGAGGAAGTTGAGACAGTTAGGCGATGGTGCAGACAGCTCAGAAGACAATCGGAGGAAACTGACAGAAAGGGTCGAAACAGGTTGAAATCGTGGGAGAAATTGGAAAGTTTTTAATGTTAAGATAACGAGAATGATAGGCAGAGGGTAATTGATGAGAAAGATAAATGAATGTGTGAGCCAGCTTTGATGGGATTTAAACCACTGTCGTCAGCTTGATTGTCCAGCAGCTTATCCACTAGACCACGGAGAAACTTAGTGTTACCTGAAAGTAGTTACACCCATAGTTTTCCAGTGGTAGTAAAACGTAGTCGATCATCCTAGGGTTGCTATAAACCAGCTAGATTATCAACCATTACATTAAAAAATAACCATTTAATTATCCATACAAAAATAAGTAAAACTATTTTTTCACATATACACATGTACACTGTTTGTTATATATAGACGATGTCAAATTATATGACAATGAAATGTAATGTTTGCAAATATATAAAGTATTTGTAGGTGTTTGTACATCATACCTAACCCATGTACCAGATTCACAAAAAACTAAGATATTATGTACACAGTAGGGCAAGCACTTATTGCCGATCAGCATGCAATTCCAGTTCTGGACTAGAAACAGTGCATTTAATTTTAAAACATTCCTTAACTGTGTCCAAATGCAGTCGCAATAGCCAATTTTGGGCAAGTATTCAACTTGGGTGCACACCATCTTTTAGCAATGTTAAAGTAAACATTTGCTGCCTGTTCGAGTATGACAAAGGTTGCTATTAACTTTTAAGGTACTGCGACCAATATCACTGTTCAAATATTCAACTGCTTTGTTCAGTGAATCCACGTGTTCCTTGATTTGTGAATCAGATGCTGTATAACCTTTCGATGCGTTCCAGTAAACAGCTGAGTGGCTCATCTCCCATTATAGGGGGAAATTAGGAACTAAATAACCATTTTCATCACGCAAATCTGTTTAAGGGCAGATGAGGTGGGTAATGGGGTTGTATGGGTCCCCGTGAAAATCAGTTGTTGCCTATTTTGGCTCCATTTACAGACAGAACTAAATGATATAGCCATTTTTATCACGAAAATCCGTTTACGGGGCAGTATGGGTGGGTATTGGGACAAGAGGTGCCCGAAAAAAGTGGTATTTGTCTAATTTCAGGCTCCATTTACAGACATAACTAAATGATGTGACATAAATCCCTATGTGTGGTCAATACCCTATTATAGGGTAGAGTTAGGAACTACATAGCCATTTTCATCACAAAAACTGGTTTAAGGGCAGTAGGGGTGGGTTTTGGGGTTGTATGGGTCCCCGTGAAAATTAGCTGTTGCCTAATTTCAGGCTCCATTTACAGACAGAACTAAATGATGTGACATGAATCCCAGTAAACGGCTGATACCCTATATTATGGTAGAGTTAGGAATTATACTGATAGAAAGAAATAAAGGAACACATCAAATTGTAGACCAAATTTAAGTCACAACTAGCGTAGTAATGTCTGTATTTCATACCAAGTTGTAATGTGGGACTGAATGTCTGTAGTGTTGAATGAGCTGCCTATATGTTCCCAGTCAACTTCTGACAATATGAATTGATTTTTGATGCAGTCATTATTTGTTGTTGCTATCTGGGTGATCCTTTATTTCTTTCCATCAGTATATATAGCCATTGTCATCACAAAAATTGGTTTAAGGGCAGATGAGGAGGGTATTGGGGTTGATGGGTACCCGTGAAAATTAGTCATTGCCAATTTTAGGCTTCATTTACAGACAGAACTAAATGATGTGACATTATCCCTATGTGTGGCCGATACCCTATTATATGCAATAACCACTTTTGGGCAAGTATTCGAAATGGGTGCACACCATCTTTTAGCAATGTTCGATTAAATATTCACCGGTATGTTCGAGTACGACAAAGATCACAATTAAATTTTAAGGTAGGCCCCTACTGAGACCAAGATCACTGTTCAAATCGTCAATCGGTTTGTTCAGTGAATCCACTTGTTCTTTGATTTGTGATTCCAGTCAAACGCTGAGCGGAATGTCGTACCGACAAACCTAACTTTCCCACCCGAATTTAAGACAAAGGCCATTAACTGCCTGCAAATGATGGCAATGTCTTCAGCTATTTGAGTGGTTGTATCTCTCAATGTAATATATGTTTCCTTCGAAAAGACTTTGGTAATGTCGCAGGTACCTGACCAGACCTAGACAACCAGTGGTTTGCCATGCTGGATTTTTGTTTTTTTAATTTCAGATAACCTGCTTTTAAAAATATTAAAAAGTAGGGGAGACCGGGGTTGGTTGTCACACGGGGTTGGTTGTCACAATGGCCATATCTCATCCATTAAATGGCATAAGCGTACTTGACTAAGGCAGGTATGTGGCTTGAAATGTTTATATTCCGCCATATTTAAATTACAAAGAATTCACGGCATTTTTTTCGCTCTATATGTATTTTTTATTATTATGAATGTCATTATATTCTAGTTTTTACCAATTGTACATTTTGTTTGAGATTAATACAGTGTTAAACAGATATGAATGTCTGCTTCTTATGGTGTAAAGTTATAAGCATTAGATTAGTACACTAGTCTGACGAACAGTAATTATTGTGAATGGGTCGTGAGGGGGCAGGTTGTCACACGGTGTCGGGGGTTGGTTGTCACATACAATAACATGTGACAACCAACCCCGGTAACGCAAAAGCATGGTGAATTGCAATTTACATACCTGCATGCATGCTATATATATGTACATGCATACGTACATGCATACACACAATATATAGATATTCATACATCAATACATACTAGCCAGTGCCAGGTCTGCCCACTGTTTCATGCACGTAAGCGGGATCGACCGCGTAGATTGTAGGCCCCATGCATATGGTTGAGTTAAAAGAGCTTCCTTTTTTATGGAAGCTTCGATAGCTCAGAGCGTATCGTGGTTAGTCTGCCAATTTGCGGGCGAATCGGTGCCACAGGTTCGAGTCCCAGCAACGGCATGGGACAATTTGTGAGGCCAGAAAGGATTTAATTATCCCCTGCGCCAGTGCGTTAATATCTATGTATGTAATAGTCAACCTCGACATACACACAATATATAGATATTCATACATCAATACATACATACATACGTACGTACGTACGTACATGCATGCATATATTCATACATACATACATACATACATACATACATATGAGACAAAAAAGAATTTTATATGCACGTTTGAAGGCTCCATGTATATCATTGGTTAACATTCTTTTTTATAATGTCTCGGTGACCAAGCGGCAATCATGGTGATTGGTTGCCATATGTTCGAGTCTAGGCAACGGCATGAAAGACAATCTGAGGCCAAAACAGATGTTTATCCCCTGTGCCCGTCAAATCCGTCATGTATACAATATATATGTATTTATACATTTATAAATGCATACATATATATACTTTTGAAAATTCAAGTATATCTTTATTGTTTAAAGTATGGCATATTAAATAATTATTTCTTGAAAATATTCTTTATTTTAAATCAATAAAAGTCTTAAATTTGACAACATTGAGTTGTGATATCCAATCACAAGAACTTCAACTTATTGTGTTTTACTGTATTTTCATACATTAAACATATAGTGACAACCAACCTCGTAACGGGGCAGATTGTCTCAATAATTTTAATATTTTCAATAGCCCGAATCCTATATTTAAATAAAGCTGGGCAAAATTTACCTTTATATGGCTGATATAAAATACTTCAACTTTACTAGAAAATCAGTTGACAATAAGATTTTTTTTATAAATTGTAAAAATGTAACGACATAAAAAATGTGACAACCAGCCCCGGTTTCCCCTACTGTATTACGAGCACCTTATTCACAAAGGAACATCCACAGGCAATCACAATCCCTTATCGGTGCCACAGGTTCGAGACCCAGCAACGGCATGGGACAATTTGTGAGGCCAGAAAGGATTTAATTATCCCCTGCGCCAGTGCGTTAATATCTATGTATGTAATAGTCAACCTCGACATACACACAATATATAGATATTCAAACATTAATACATACTAGCCAGTGCCAGGTCTGCCCACTGTTTCATGCACGTAAGCGGGATCGACCGCGTAGATTGTAGTCCCCATGCATATGGTTGAGTTAAAAGAGCTTCCTTTTTTATGGAAGCTTCGATAGCTCAGAGCGTATCGTGGTTAGTCTGCCAATTTGCGGGCGAATCGGTGCCACAGGTTCGAGTCCCAGCAACGGCATGGGACAATTTGTGAGGCCAGAAAGGATTTAATTATCCCCTGCGCCAGTGCGTTAATATCTATGTATGTAATAGTCAACCTCGACATACACACAATATATAGATATTCATACATCAATACATACATACATACGTACGTACGTACGTACATGCATGCATACATTCATACATACATACATACATACATACATACATATGAGACAAAAAAGAATTTTATATACACGTTTGAAGGCTCCATGTATATCATTGGTTAACATTCTTTTTTATAATGTCTCGGTGACCAAGCGGCAATCATGGTGATTGGTTGCCATATGTTCGAGTCTAGGCAACGGCATGAAAGACAATCTGAGGCCAAAACAGATGTTTATCCCCTGTGCCCGTCAAATCCGTCATGTATACAATATATATATATTTATACATTTATAAATGCATACATATATATACTTTTAAAAATTCAAGTATATCTTTATTGTTTAAAGTATGGCATATTAAATAATTATTTCTTGAAAATATTCTTTATTTTAAATCAATAAAAGTCTTAAATTTGACAACATTGAGTTGTGATATCCAATCACAAGAACTTCAACTTATTGTGTTTTACTGTATTTTCATACATTAAACATATAGTGACAACCAACCAACCCCGTAACGGGGCAGATTGTCTCAATAATTTTAATATTTTCAATAGCCCGAATCCTATATTTAAATAAAGCTGGGCAAAATTTACCTTTATATGGCTGATATAAAATACTTCAACTTTACTAGAAAATCAGTTGACAATAAGATTTTTTTTATAAATTGTAAAAATGTAACGACATAAAAAATGTGACAACCAGCCCCGGTTTCCCCTACTGTATTACGAGCACCTTATTCACAAAGGAACATCCACAGGCAATCACAATCCCTTATGCTCATCCATCAGATACATTCCCCTGCTGTCAACTAGTAAAACAGCAACACAGCAGGGATCTATTGAAGGAATATTATTCATCAATAAATATATTGAACAAAATGTATATGTATACATTTGTATTTAAAAACAAGGATACGTAATCAGTTGCACAAAATGTGTTCTTTTCAATAGAGGTACAATAACCTGAAAAAGAAATGAGAAAATTATCATATGCAATGTATGTAAAACTTTCTACCATGAAATGAATGTTTGTTTTAAGGTATTACTTTAAGGTATCCCCTTAACAATTGTGGTTTGAGGACCATTCAAATATTATTTAATGACCAAGGGAGTTGGTATGTGTTCAAATAAATATTAATAATGCATATAATGCAACCCACACAAAGCACATATATAGAAACAAAAATAACAAAATGAATAATCAGTTCCATTCAATTCCGAAATATTTCTTTTTATTGGCTGTACTTAAAATGTTTGATACGAATAACTGTCGTTCCGCCATATTTTCAATCCGCATTTTCGATGTGCCAGGATAAAAATAACTTTTAAATATGAAAATGTGTCATCTTCAAACATCTAATCCAGGAAAGGTTACCAAAGGTATTGTAATTAATATTGTAGTCTAAAATTTATTAAAATATGTTGTTGTATGTGTTGAGGCTCTTAAATAAAGCACATATGCCTGATTTTATTAAATCGTGATTGCAAATGGAAAATTCGATCCAATGGATAAATGTTACGGCACAGCAGTAAACATCACAATGCCAAATATCGTGCCGGAGACGTTAATCTTGATGAACTAGAGTGAACCATAACCATTTCTTATAGCAGATTCTGAAATCCAAATTGTACAAATTTTCATTAACTAAATTTTTTCTTCTTTTGAGTATATATTCAATAAATTAACTTAAATTAATAAGTGATGAATTTAAATTAATATTTTATGAACAAATTAAAACCAGTCAGTAATGAATTGCCATCTTCTTTTTGTTTTATAATCAAGTTAAACTACCAGTAATAAGTGGTAGGAAGGAAGGCAACTAATCGCAATATTTAAAACCTCCAACTACAGTAGAGTATACATAAAATATAGTCAGGAATATTGGTGGCTGCCAATGTTTTTGATGGTCCATTTTGAAAATCTGCATAGCTGATGGATCTGAAATTCCCGCACATGGTAACTTTAAGACAACCAAACTCAGCAGACAGGACTTCCCTCCAACAGTGATGTGCAGGACATTAAGTCCTTACTTCATACAGGTGCAGTCATGTTGATTTTTTCTTCCTCAGACATTGTATTTTTTTAATAGTGATATTTCTTTGATGTGCCTATTAAGGTCTTCATAATCTAGGGGTCAGTCAAGTGCATGTGTTTCAATGGAATAAGTTTAAGGGGTTGTCTCTACATATATAGCTGAGCACACACACACACACACACACACACACACATCTGACAGTAAATATCTTCAGGAGTATTTTTTTTATTTTCAAATATGACATATTGTATTTGTACAAAACTGTACAAAATACATGTGCCTTGTGAGGTGTACATTATATTAGGCTGCACTGTAGAAACAACAGTTTCAGTGAGATTGTCATTTTATGTTAGAAGACACCAGATCCTGGTTGTCATAAAAGCACATGATTCGCCACCTTTTGAAACATGTATGTTGTCAGTATAGGTTGCACTAAACCAAATAACTTCCGGCTGGGTCAAAGTTTGAGGTGCATCGAACTTTTGATAGAGAAGTTAACACCACAAGTCCTGTGATTGGTTATAAATGTGAGTGTGTTGGTTGTAAAAAAAACAATTAGTTTCATCTGGGCTAAAAATGTATATACTTTTATTTGATCTAGTACCACTGTGTCAAGTAGCCGTGTGCTTGGAACATAAAAAAAAGTATTAAAATGTTGTGCGAAACTAGGGGTGTTGTAGAAACATCTGGTTATACCGAAAATGAGCCATTAAAGGTACCATTTTCTGCAGTTAATACTTTGAGGTAGGGGTTGTAGTACTGATATTTATAGGTCATAGTTTGGTTGATATATTGCATATAGTGTTTTTAAACACAAACGTTAACATGGTCGCCTATGGGATTTTAATTGGTATAGTATATAGTATGCTCTCATTTTAACATATGCATGAAAAAGCTTACTGCTAATTCAATTCCATTTTAAAGCTTTTTTATCAAGATCAAATGTTCTATACACAAGGCCTACAAAAGAGTTGTATTTAAAATAATTATTATCTACCATTTAATAAATATGATATATTTTTTCTAAACTTCCTCCTTGCGATGTTATAACTGGTATGAACATGGACTAGATAACAATATGCAGAGTAACATCTCATTGGATGAATGCTTTACTAGTCTTGCAGTCAGACTGCTGATTGGTTAAAATGTTAATCAGCAAATTTGACAATATAATATTTGTCTTAAAGGTAGGGTCAACTCAAACAAGAGCCTTATTTGTTGGAAAGATGCATACCCGGACCACCAACACATACTGACACTTTAGCAAATGAAAAACGCGTAATTTTAGAGTTAATAAAAAAAACATGATTATTCCTGCTAACTGGGGGCAGCCATTTTGTTTCGTTTTTGTGACGTCCGGTGGTATAGCTTGGGGCGAAGTGACGTCAGCTTCTGACCATCTCCTGTATGTACAGTGTAAACAAAAGCAGTAATTTTCGACAAGGTGCTTCTCTTTGATCAACCTGACTTGTAAAACAGCATAAATGACGTAATAATATAATAAACTATTTAACTAAATATATTTCAAGTTCCATTAACGGAACAAAATGGGGTTATTATAAGTTGTAGAAGCATCACGAGGGGTATATGGCTTTTTATGTACCCTCTGTGTGTTCTTTTACCCCGAGCCGAAGGCGAGGGGGTAAAAGAACACACAGAGGGTACATAAAAAGCCATATACCCCGAGAGATGCTTCTACAACGAATTTATCTTGCCGACATGTTAAACCATATAGCCAAATAATCAAAATAACGCCAGACAATAATTGTTAACAATTTATTAACGGAGCCGTACCACGCGGACGCGAACGAAACCACTTGCCAGTGACGAAAAATAGTTCCATCGATAAACGAGTTTTTAACTTCAAATGTTTTAATACGAAATTGTCTGAAACAGATATTAATAAAAATAAAAAATAAACACTTTTTTTTATATCAAAAATGTATGTAGTAAAAAAAAAATATATTAAAAATAAAAAACAAAAAAACAACTGTTGCTAATCGCGCATTAATACAATAACACCACGACCGTAATTGACCCCTCCGTACGGCTTGATTGACAACCGCGCTGGACCAATCATGTTTCGCGGTTCAAAAACCGCGGGCCCAAATTTGCTTGGACGCCATTAGGTTAGACAACATAATTTTTTTCGATGTGTAACGTTTTTGTATAGTTAGCATTAAAATTAGTTAAAATAATTGTCTTCTCCAACTGAATAATAATCATAGTAAACATATACTTCTGCTGACAAGTGTTAACAGCGATGACAACTATGCGGAGCCTACGATTGACGTAAATTCAGTGTTTTCCTGCGAAACCGTCACATGGTTACTGTATGGTATTGAAAGTGAAGTTTTGCCGAAATCCATCAAAATTCAACTGATATATAAATTCACGAAGGTAAGAGTTTAAGAATCACTTTCCCTCCAATGTAATGGAATTTACTGACTCATTTAATCAGTCTTCGATGTATATATTGTCGTTAAGAATCTGTCGTTAAACTGCACACAGTCAGACGAATGGCCAAAATTAAAGTTTTGACAAGACTTCCGATCGTTCCAGCATTCGGTTAATTTAGGCTTAAGTTAGGTTTAGAGTTAGTGATAGTATTAACAAGCATGCTGGAACGTTTGGAAGTCTTAGCTTTTTTTCCTTTTCTTTTTGTTTGCATGTGTGTAGGCGTGAGTGTGTGTATGTGCTTTTGTGTGTGTGGGGGGAGGGGTGAGGGGAGTGAGGGAGTAACCTATATGGTTGTGAGCTTTAGGGGGATAAGGAAGTATTGTCTGGAAAGTTATAAATTAGGCAAATTTTATGTAGGGACCATGAAATGTTTTGAAGCCAAAAAAACAAACAATTATTGTGATTTTTTGCAATCGGAACAGATTGCCGGTTATGGTTTCTCGGTTTGATTCGATTTAAGCTAGTGCATCACGACTAGTATATCAAAGGCTGTGGTATGTGCTATTCTGTCTGTTGGGTGGTGTATATATATAAAAGATACCTGGCTACTAATGTAGCAGGTTTGCACTCTAGACTATACATGTCAAAAGTACAAAATGTTTGACATCCACTAGCTGATGATTAATAATTCAGTATGCTCTAGTGGTGTCTTTAAACAAAACAAACTTTTATTTATCCATTAGTCCCTCTCCACCCCACCCCTCAATTAAAACAACCCAATTTTACCATAATATATATTAAAACAATGTCTCACCTAACAGCAGATTAATTACCAATCTTGGGTAATTTATAATAAATACTGGTAAGACATTTTATTATTCCTTTATTGTTATTCTTAGAATGTTCAACTTAATGGTTTCTGCCAGAGGCTACTGAGGTTAAACTTATATACCCTAAAATCTTGGAAATTAATAAATATATTTTTTAAAGTTTAGATAAATGATAGTAAAAGAACTGCTGTTTATAAATGGTCATGTGCTTGAAATGTAATGTTCTAACCCTAATTTCAAAACATTTCAAACCCATAACCACCTAGATGAGGCACTTACATCTGTTTTGTTTTTATTACCTACCCTAATATGATTTTCTTTTGGAGACAGTAGTGTTTTTTTCATCATTATTTTATACCCCAAATTTTAGCAAAGCATAGGCATTTTTCTTCTTCCACATGCCATCTTATATGTAGCTTTGTGCAACTTTCTAATACAAATCAAATAATATCATCAAAGTTAAATACATTGTTGACTACTTTTCTTAATTTACTGCAATACTTTTTAATTTTATACTTTGTTTAGTCACATTGATTTTGTTTCCTGTTAAAAAAAATGTTTTCCTAAAATTAAATTAAACTTTAAATTAATACAACGCTATATAATTAAGTTACAGACTAATGTACTTCTTCAAATGGAGGTGAAATACTTAACATGTTTGTTTTTATATATTTCAGCAACTGGACCAATGGATGTGGAGTCATTGATTAGATGTCGAAAATGAGATTCTGAAGACAAAATATTAAACAAATTACATTGCATCTTGATATTGAGAACAGAATGATAGAAATAATAGAACAGTTTCAACTGATATTTGAAAGAAAAACTGGGGCAGGGGATGAAATTGCTGCTGAAAATGAAACACTTTCAACAATTTTATTTAATACAATATTTTATTTTATTTTATTTTTTTCTGTGTTTGACATATTGCTGCTAAGGAGTAATTCAGACTTCCAAGACTTGGGATTCAGTTTGACACCACCCATCAAATGGTAATCTTTAATTGCTCAGTTGACTGTACAAGTTTCGAGGATAATGATTTGGAGATGGATGCCACAGAAAGATACATTTTTGAATAGATATATTTACCTGTACCAGATTGCATGGGGATTAATATGTAAAAGACCCTCTCTTTGAGAAAAAAGAAAATGTTAGGAAGTATTCTTATAATAAATATTAAACAAATTGTGCAATCTGCAATCTGTGGTTTAGTTTCATGGGCGGGGTGTGTGAGATTTGGGGGGGGGGGGGGGGGGACAGAAGCTTCAAGTTTGATTTCCAACAGTTGTTGCCACAACACATGAGTTTATAACTTATTTAAACACTGTTGTACTGGCTTAATTGGCAAATATTTTACAGACTGTCCAGCTATCCTACTTTTCCGTACTTTTTGGTCTTTGTCCTATTTTTCCTACTTTTTCTTCAGAATACTTAGTTTTTCGTACTTTTTTGTTTGAAAATGCCACGAATTGCTGTTAAAGTGTGCATATTCCTTGTGTTATTATAAGTCATCAGTTATGGGAATTATTTAAATTTTTCTTGGCAGCAAGATATATCTCCCAATTTGTGGCACCATATAATCTCAACATATTAAAATTACACCCTCAAAGCCAACATATTTTCCAATGATTAATATGATTATAATGTACAATGTGTATGTATGACTTCAGAATCTATAATACATTATGGAAAACTTAAATTAATCATGTTAACTCTGTTTTACTGTGCATCAGCATTCCTATGCATGTAAATATGTATATTGATTAATATAGTGCACAGTAATTTGAAATAACTGTATAACGTGACCGTTACATAAGATTCACATAATTTTTGATAGAAAACAAAATACATGTACAAACTAAGCACCACATAAAAAAGTGTTTTGAGCATGAATAATGTCGCTACGTACTGTTTCAGTCCTACTTTTGTTCTACGTTTTCCTACTTTTGTCCTACATTTTCTATATTTTCATTCCTAATTGTGTCCAACTTTTTCAAAAGAGTGTGCTAGACAGCCTGATTTTATAAAGAAGGGATGGGGCACCCAAACGTAAACAGCCCTAATATGTCTTGTCAGAACGAAGACGGGCCAATATGTCAGTATACATAACTGGAGGGCCAAAGATGTGGTCCCCACCAACCCACCCTCTGGCTACGCCAGTTGTGATTGTTTTTTTTGTTTTTTTAATTTCGTGTATGGCTTTGGTTTCATAGATAGGGCAAGTGCCGTATGTCGGTTGATTTAAGCAGTGCAGCTATGTAAGAATACACCCCCATAAACATTGCAATCCCACAATCTAAACCACTGCCTGCATACTGTAGTTTTGTAACCTTTCGTGCATAAAATGATGGTACACTGATAGCATTCCCACACGCCTTGTATTTTAATGTTACTGCTCACGTCCCTCCCTTTTGTTTTTTTAAATAAATCATTTAACGCAACCCGACCAAAAATAAAGACAGTATTAAACGGGTCGTCGCCGCGTATTCTATTCTCTTGTTCCTCGGCATATCGGGATTCCATTAATATAAATGTCGAACAACAACAACAAAAATTAAGATGAAAAAGAAACAAACAAGACATTTTAATTTATCACTTCTGACAAGAAAATGAGCATAGGATGTTTTAAATGTTCTTTTGGTTGCATTCGATGTTCACTTCCGGGTTCTTGTGCTTCGATAAAATTTACTGAAGTAAAAATGGTTTCGTCGATTTCATTCACGTTGTCATCGTAAATGTACCCTGTAGTGAAATACTTGAATGTCTCCTCTTGTCGGCTTTTTATTTAAACAATGATATTTGTAAATAAATTAAGGCAAAAACGTAATCGGCAGATCGGTTGATTTTGCTATCGACCTATGCGAATTGGCAGCCATTATTGAAAGTTTGTTTAACCTTGCATCACGTGTCACGGTGGGCGTGGTTAACTTGTTATACGGAGGGGTCAATTAGGTGGCCGAGTTCAACATTGCAGCTTTTAAAAGTATTGAAATAGTGTATTTTATAGTAAAAATAAAATTAATTATGTATACTTGATTGATTATCAATGTTATTTATAATCTAATTATTGCTTTAGCATTAACTGGGGCGGCTGGAAATTGTTGGAAATTACAGACGGGGTATAAGAGAATTTGGCTCCGCCCACAGGGGGATAAGGGATTTGTCCAACGGCAAACAACCAATGAGATTAAAGAATTTTACATGAAGGCGAGATAAAGTATTTTTCTCTGTTAAATAATCCAAAGGACAAATATACATTATTAGGCCTATTGATATGCTATGTTGGAGCAAAAACGACAACCCACGATACCCAAGTGATAATTTTCTTTTCTTTGGTGCGAGTGCGAATAATTTTTACATGCTCATATACCACGAGAGTTTCGAGCATGTCCGTCCCGGGGCCTGTCTCTGGATAGCCAATGACTTGCTCTGGGACAGATTTTCTTTGGGACTACGTAATTGGTCAGTTCTGTGGTTTTAGATGGAACAGTCTACTTAATCAATAGTTTTACAGAACTATTTACAGTAATAAACCATGTCCATTACCATTTTAGGGGCGACAGGTAATATTCCACAATACCGGTATGTATTTTTGTGTCTAGACAGCGTCAATTAAATGGCTTGTCTGGTTACCAATCAAATACACACCTGCCAATCGGGAATCACAGGTAGAAGCAACTAACAGCATAGACCAATTAACTAAGAAAACACTCCGTGTATCATTTTAGTACGTAGGTTAATGCATGGACAAAACATTTCGACTTGTGTAGCCACTTTGACAATGGTATTTTATTTTGTACTGAAAATTAAGATGTATATAGTGCTGAATATACTTATTGCTGGCTTACTGGGATGTGTATTATTACAGAACATTGCAATGTATGACACTTTATCATCCCGCAAAAACCAGGTAGATTGTGTTTCTCTAGTTCTAAGGCTCATTCCTGACGTTACGCGTTAAGTATTACATAACCACCAGCTCGCCAAGAGGGCATACTCACTGAGATGGTACAAAATGGCTGCGCCCGTTATATATAATAGCCGTCACATTTAACCGTTTTATTAATTAACCATACGATTATACTTGTTGATATTAAGCATTAATGTGCATTATATATCGTTGAATATGCATACCAGGCCAAATGCCTTAATTGTCCCTTCCTTTTATTACTATTCATCTACCTGTAGTTGAATGAGTAAGCTCTGCTTAACTGCTTAAGTCATTTGCATGCAAAATAGTATATACAATCGGATCTTGTTATAATGATCTTTGTTTTGTGGTAATGATAACTAGTTATATAGTGTTCGTTATTGTAACGATTTTGTCATGAGCCCCTGTGTTAAACTTGGGAACGAATTACCTATATTACAATAACATATCTAAAACAAATAATTTAATTAAAAAATGTTATTTTTTTTCTCTTTTGTTGTTTTTAATTTTGTATAACATGAGGGTAATTACAACATTGTAATAAACAATGTTTGCACTGGATCATGATTAAAAATACAGTCACAATATCATTATGCACAATAATGTCACACTGAACACTAATATTAACTAACAAAAAATTTATACTGCCGTTCACTTTATTTAAAAACTTGTCACTAACCATCGGCTTTGTCGTCCAAAACCCCAGTCATTAGTTCCTAAAACAATACCCAGTTGTAGACGGACAACTCGAAAGTCATGCGACACTTTTGGCTGTGTGTGAGATCCATGGAATCTAATAACACCTGCATGTATCGCGCAGAGCTTCTAGAAATGTTTATAAAATCCACTAGCCATGGGATCAGTGATTTTAAACATTTACTAGCCTCGATATTCAGATTTACAAAACAGACTTTAATCCAGCATTTGACAACTTTTTTTTCATTTGCTGTGAGGCATGGTGATAATAGTTATTTACTAGCCCAACACTGAATATCACTAGCCATGGGAGTGGGGCTACCATAATCTAGAAGCCCTGTGTATGTACAACAGAACGAACATCATCGTCAATTGGAATATTTAAAAGTATCCATTGATTATTCATAAATTTAGTTTTGTCATTAAAATGAAATATGTACTTTAGCAGCAATTGTATATTTTTTCTAAATCTATAGCTGGTATCAGAAGGCAAATTCTGTTACAATGCGTGTGATTAACACAGTAGATCTGGCGAGGGATTGTTGAACTCGTAAAATCATTGTACTCCATGACGTCACTACATCACACACCATAGTGACATAGCTTATTATGGTTTTACGATTTCGTAGTGCTAATCCTTACCGAAATGACTTATATGTTTCACTTATAAGTGAAGTATAAGTCGTTAATACTTTTCAAGTACAAGCGACTTATAAGTAAACGATTAGGATTTTGTATGCAAATGAGGTATCACTTATACAAAGTATATGTGACATATAAGTGAAGTGTTAACCATATATATAAGTGAAGTGTAAGTCATTCGCTTATATTTAACAGAAGTGTTAG